>NW_025869115.1:0-1302 GCF_002878395.1 Capsicum annuum
TGAAAATAGGTTCAAGTTCCATTTTCATATGAAATTTAAAACTGAAAACCTAAAAAGATTTTCTTTGGTAATCATAGATTTCACTTTGTATAGGGATGTTAAAACTGAAAAATTCAAAAACATTTTCATCAATTCTTTTGACAAATTATTATTTTCTTTTCTTCTTAATGTTTCGAGGAAAAAAAAAGAAAAAGAGTTCAATTGGCCATTTTGGCATGACTTCACGAACTACGCATACCTGATTCTCCCCTTTCGGGGGGTGAGATAGTTGGCGCCCTTCTAGGTTTCGGTGATTTTTTTTTTTTTTAAAAAAAGAGGTTTTTAAAAATCGTTGAACTCTAACGCATTTGCTATCTCTTGTCCAGTTAGTTTAAGGTGGTTGGTTTGTGGCATTTTGGCTGGTCCTCTATATTGCTCCAAGTCATAGAGGAAGTTATGGCCAACAAGGATATCGAGTTAGTTGTCACTAATCAGATTGGGAGTTCGGGGAATGAGAATGTAGGAGATAATGAAGAGATCCAGAAATTAAGGCGGCAAATAATCGAAATGCATCAAGCTTGGGCTAATGGGTTGCCGCCTCCTCCAGTTCCCATTGATAATCTGGAATATCTTTCTAGCTTTCCTCCCGTGTCACATGCACAATTTCCCATTTTTGTTGATATGCCACAACATGCATCAGGATCGACTCCAGGGCAACAATATCCAACCATTTCCAATGTTCATTTCCTCACTCTCCAATCCAAGACTACCACATACTCGGCTCCAGCTGTTGTTCATACTTTTGCGGCGCCACCCCCACCTCCTACTTTTGATGTTTATCCACAAGTTGTGCCTCCCTGAGCTTGCATTGAATATTTTTAGTGATCAACATTATGCTCTTGAGCCTACATTTAAGTCGACTGGTCCTTACGATTGCCCTCAACTGCCTGAATTTCCTCCTAACACTGAGAAGCCTGTTATGACAGAAGAATAAGAGGAAATAGCCAGAAAATTGAGAAGTTTGGAATTGACTATGAAAAACTTGCAAGGACTTGGGGGGTACAAAAGTGTCTTGTATAAAGATCTGTGCATGTTTCCTGGTGTACATCTTCCTCTTGGTTTTAAAATGCCAAAGTTTGAGAAGTATGATGGACATGGCGATCCTGTAGCACATTTGAGACGCTATTGCAACCAGCTAAGGGGCGCTAGAGGGAAGGAAGAATTACTCATGGCATATTTCGGTGAGAGTCTTTCACGTCTAGCTTCAGAATGGTTTGTTGACCAAGACATTGACAAATGGATTAGTTGGGATGACCTAGCTAA
>NW_025869116.1:0-3863 GCF_002878395.1 Capsicum annuum
TTTTTCAGGAGGGTCCTGAACAGAAAGTAAAATCCCATTTTTCAGGAGGGTCCTGAACAGAAAGTAAAATCCCATTTTTTAGGAGGGTCCTGAGCAGAAAGTAAAATCCCATTTTTCAGGAGGGTCCTGAACATAAAGTAAAATCCCTTGGATGTGCATTTCCAATGATAGCTGAATTAAGTGAAGTAAATTTTCCCCTATATCAACAAGGAAAATTTGTCAGTTAAAAACTTAGTGGTGGCTTGCAACTCTTGGCTTCTCAGGTATCTGCCCCAGCATTCGTTCCTTTCATCTTTCTTCTAAATCGCCGACACCTACCCTATCTTGCCGCATCATTGCCTCGGAACCAAATTGAGGGAAATGAGTTCTGACTCAAACAAATGGGTTTCCATTTTACCATGCCCCTGAGGTGCACTCGTTTCCCAAATCTGAATGCTTTCACGAATCCAATAGCCTGTCGGTTAATAGACTTCCTTTGTTTTGTGTTGAATTACGATCATATTTCTTTCCGGTGCTATTCCTTGGCTTTTCCTCATATAATTGGAAAGACTGGTAGTAAATTTTGAAATCCTTTCTCGCTTGTTTTGACACAGACTTGACTTAAAATGTAAAGAAATGATGGTGACTTTTATTTTGATAATGACCTAAAAGGGACAAAAAGCATGAATATGTAAATGAAAGACAAGGGCAATGTCCCATATTCAAAAAGAAAACTTATCTGAATACGACAACCAACTCCAATGAGCGTGACATGCATTTTGGATTGAGCTGCCTAATCTTCCTATCCAAACTCCCCATTTGTTGTTGAGTTCGTGCCTTTTCCACTGAGCTGCTTCTTCAAATACATTGGACTCATACATCACATTCGATTGATGTCATCTTAAAAGACTTTCGTCAACAAATCTCTTTCTTTTCACTTTTTGCTTTTCTCTTGAACTCTCCATCGCCTTACGGTGCCAGTGAGGGTTTTCACCAATAAGACTCTTTCATTTTTATTTCTCTCCACTCACCATCGCCTTATGGTGCCTGCATAGGTTTTCACCAATAAGACTTTCTCATTTTCATTTTCTATCAACTCACCAGCGCCTTATGATGCCCACGGGGGTCTTCACCAATAAGACTTTCTTATTTTTGTATTTTTTTTGTAATTTCTTATGCTGAGGGAGACAAGTGGTACTTCACAATGTATCATCATATCCTTTGTATGCTTAGCCTTAACATTATCAAAAATTGATCTGAAGGACTTTCTTTGGTTGTAACTTGGCTTTTGGTTAGGGTTAGAAAAGATGGTAAGGGGATCAAACGATACTTGAAGTGGGGGTGGGACTTACAACTTTTGGAACCGACTCAAACAACACATTAACTCATGCCCCAGTTTTGAAGACTGGGTGAATCTTAAATCTTTATTTGGTTAGACCGAGCCCGAAATAGGGCAGCCTACGTATCTCACTCTTGAGAGAGGAGAATCAGGTCGGACGTAGTTCTATCAGCTTGTTCTTTGTTCTGATTTGATTTTGATTTTTTTTTTAATTTATTTTTTTTCCGACATTTATCCTTAACTCTATTTTGATTCCAAAAGAGGGATATGAAAGAAAAAAATAAAATAAAGCTCAAACGGGTAAACAAAGGATGACACAATGTTGGGATAGAAGAATAAAAGGCCTTCATCATATCAATCTTCAAAATGCAAGTACTAAACATGCAATAAAATCAACAAAGGATCAAATATCATACGTAATATCTTTTGACCGCATCAGCATTGATAGCCATTTCTGCTATTTTGCCTTCAGTATCTGTCAAATATAAGGCTCCATTGGGCAATACTTTCTTCACAATGAAGGGACCTTGCCAATTAGGGGAGAAATTGCCTTTTGCTTCAACCTGGTGAGGAAGGATACATCTCAATACCAACTGACCAACTTCAAAATTCCTGGGATGGACCTTTTTCCTATAGCTCGAGCCATCCTCCTTTGATACAACTGGCCATGACACACAGATGTTAGACTTTTTTCCTCAATCAAACTCAAATGTTCCAGTCGGGTTTTTACCCATTCGTCATCATCAATCTCTGCTTCTACAATGACTCGAAGAGAGGGAATTTAAACTTCGGCAGGGATGACTGCTTCTATCCCATACACTAACAAAGATGGAGTTGCCCCTGTTGAAGTACGAACAGTGGTGCGATAACCCAGCAATGCAAATGGCAACTTTTCATGCCATCGTCTAGACCCTTGTACCATTTTTCGCAGTATCTTTTTTATATTCTTATTGGCGGCTTCAAATGTGCGATCTTAAACTGTTGACATACTTCTTGCATCAAATGACTATTGAGATTGACAGCATTGTTTGTAATGATCATCTTAGGAATTCCAAATCTACAAATGATATTGGCATGAACAAAATCTACCACAGCCTTCTTTGTCACTGACTTGAAAGTTACTGCTTCTACCCACTTTGTGAAGTAGTCAATGGCTACCAAAATGAACCTATGTCCATTTGATGCCTTCGGCTCAATCGGTCCAATCACATCCATTCCCCAAGCCACGAACGGCCATGGAGCGGCCATTGCATGCAACTCAACAGAAGGAGAACGTATCAGATCACCGTGTACCTAACATTGATGATATTTTTCGAACAAATTAAATAGAATCCCTTTCCATAGTAAGCCAGTAATAACCTACTCAAAGAATCTTCTTTGACAAGACATGACCATTCGTATATGACCCGCATACTCCAAAGTGTATTTCAACCATGATTGCCGAGGCTTCTTTTGCATCTACACACCTTAAAAGTCCCAGATCTGGGGTCCTCTTATACAAGATTCCCCCACTTAAGAAAAATCCACTAGCCAAACGCCTAATAGTCCTCTTTTGATCGTTGGTGGCATATGCTGGGTATTCTCCTGACTGAATGTACCACTTGATATCAGAGAACCAAGGTTCTCCATCGAGCTCTTCTTCAACCGCATTACAGTAAGCATGTCTATCACGACTCTGTATATACACTGGATTGATATAGGCTTTGTCAGGATGTTGGAGCATTGAAGACAGAGTGGCTAAAGCATCAGCAATTTCATTATGAATCCTTGGAATATGCCTAAATTTTACTAACACAAACCGTTGACATAGCTCCTGCAAGCATTGTCGATACGGGATGAGTTTCAAATCTCGCATCTCCCAATCGCCTTGAATTTGATGGACGAGCGAATCTGAATCTCCCAACACCAATAATTCTTGGACTCCCATATCAACAGCTAACCTCAAACCAAGAATGCAGGCTTCATACTCTGCCATATTGTTAGTACAGTAGAATCAAAGTTGTGCTGTTACCGGGAAATGTTGTTCGGATAATTAGATAAGAACCGCACCTATTCCGACTCCTTTCATATTGACAGCTCCATCAAAAAATAACCTCCAACCTGGATCAGCATCTATAACGACTTCATCGACACACGACACTTCTTCGTTAGGAAAATATGTCTTTAATGGCTCGTACTCTTCATCGATGGGATTCTCAGCAAGATGATCTGCCAAGGCTTAGGCTTTCATGGCGGTTCGAGTCACATATACAATGTCGAACTCGGTAAGCAATATTTGCCACTTTGCCAATCGACCCGTTGGCATAGGCTTCTGAAAGATATACTTCAAAGGATCCATGTGGGAGATAAGCTAAGTAGTATAGGAAGAGAGATAATGCTTTAACTTCTATGCTACCCGGGTTAGGGCACAACACGTCCTTTCAAGAAGAGTATACCTGGCCTCATATGCGGTGAACTTCTTGCTAAGATAATAAATAGCCTGCTCCTTTTTGCCTGTGACATCATGTTGACCCAGGACACAACCGAAAGAATTGTCCATGACTGA
>NW_025869117.1:0-1858 GCF_002878395.1 Capsicum annuum
AACCCTATGAGCCAAGCAAACATTAGAATCCTTACAACAACATAGGCTCACGGGTTCACTCCTTTTTTCTTGACCAACATTTTCAAATTCTTCACTCACTTGAGACTCATTAATCACATCACGCATATTCTCAAGTAGTGGGCAAGTTTTACACACAAGTTGGTCAACACAATTTTCAAACGACGATGTACTTTCATTCAACACAATAGCTTCAACACTAGGTGGACACAAATCTATCTTACTAGAAGAGTCGATTCGGCCATCTATAGTATCAACTAGTATATCCACTCGCACAACATTTACATTATCTACAAGTGGTAAGGAATCAATATACTCATACGTAGGTAAGATACTACTCATACTCAATGGCTTTTTAGTCAAACGTTCATCATCCACATGTTCCAAAGTGTAAGATATAGCTATTTTACATTGACGTTCATAAGTATGTTCGTCTTTACCTTGGTCAGAAAGTCCTTCACAATTTTGGGCAGCAACTTCCTTCGGGAAGATCTCACCACAAGGTGTTTAGAATTAGGTTTTTAATTTGTTGGGATAAGTGTGGATACTAATTGGCATAGCCTTTCAACGTGCCATTTCATGTTTTCAATATTGTCGGTGATGCGGTCAAACATGGAATCGAGATTGGTGGTAGCCATGGTACTTAAAAGAAAAGACAACAACGAACAACAAAACAAACAAACTTATTAGCTCAAAAATGCCTCACCACACTCTCACTCTTAATTTTTACCTCACACTTAGTTTTATAAGTGTTGAAAGCCGGCTTGTACTTCGTGAGTGATTGAGGAAGGAGTCCACCTTGGTCCAGAATAGATTTTTGTTCGATTTGACTCAAAGAAAATTTGCTTACGGACTTGAACCAACAAGATATAATGAGTTCACAAAAGAGAAAAGCGCACGAAGAACATTAACACGAACAAACGGACACAAAACTAATTTACAATCTAGTAGGAGTTTACTAGCTTGTCAATTAGCATTTGGAGCAATCAAATGAAACTACGGAACAATAAAAAGAAACTAAGAAAGTCTGAAATTTGAGCCAAAATTGTTGAGTGAACAGTAACAATGATGATGTGGCAACACGTAATTGGTTGCGGTTTCTAACAATTTTTGTTGTCCAATCTCAAGTCTTGGTCAATTTACAATTTAGGAATTGGTGGAATTTGTTTTAAGGAGGGAAATTAAAACAAGTCTTGGAGCCTTTTCAAATTCAAGTTTTCAAGACTTTGACTTTCTTGTACTTCTCCTTATAACATGGACACTTGTTTTATGGAAAGTTGTTGGAAAGTGGTTGAGATGTGATTGACTATTTGATGAGTGATGGTAAGTCTTTCAAGACTAACAAAACTTTACCCCTTTTTACTTCACCTTTATAGATCTAATGTTCACTTTATATTAACAAGCTATGAAGGTTATGAAGAACTTCAAGAACAACATCAACAATCACCAAGAAAAACCAACAACAATCTCCAAAAATAACACAATTTTCACATGGATAACTTCCAATTTTCACAATACAATATCTTCAACACTTGGCCAAGATAACTACAATTTCAAAAAAATGGTTCTTAGGCCACCAATGAACAACAATATCATGTGGAAAATCTTAGAACAACAACAAGATGAAGACAACATGGCCAAAACAGTCCACCTATAATGCCCAAAGAACCCATCCCGAGACGTCACACGGTGCTTAAGATCACACGTGGTCTCAAGCTAACCCTCTAAGCCTGTCATCACTTTCAGAACTCACTATAACACAAATCATACTAAGATAAAGAGGAATAAGCATGTCATGGCCATGCTTAGATACAAAATAATACTGTCCTGTACAACTAAA
>NW_025869118.1:0-1043 GCF_002878395.1 Capsicum annuum
AAACACTAGTTCCCTAAATAAGTTACCAAAACTTAAGCATTTACAACAAACAAAGGCACCAACGAAACTAATTTACTTTTAAAGTCCCCAAAAGTTAAGCATTTTAAACAAATAAAGTCACCGACAACACCAACTTATAAACACTTATTCACTATTAAAATCACCGGCACGTAAGCATTTTCAACAGAGAAAGTAACCAATAGCATCACCTCCTAAACAAAAGTTCACTTTTAAAGTCACCGGCACTTGAGCATTTTCAACAAAGAAAGTAAACAACAACATCACCTCCAAACAATAGTTCACTTTTAAAGTCACCGGCACTGACGAATTTTCGATAAAAAAAGTAACCAACAACATCACCTCCAATGAATAGTTCAATTTTAATGGCATGGGCACTTAAGCATTTTCAACAAATAAAGTCACCAACAACATCACCTCCTAAATACTAGTTCACTATTAAAGTCACCAAAACTTAAGCTTTTTCAACTAACAAAGGCACCAACTAAACTAATTCACTTTTGAAGTCACCAAAAGTTCAGAATTTTCAACAAATAAAATAACCAGAAACATGACCTCCTAAACAAAATTTTATTTCTGAAGTCACCGGCACTTAAACATTTTCAACAAATAAAGTAACCAACAACATCACCTTCTAAACAAAAGTTCACTTTTAAATTTACCGGCTCTTAAGCATTATCAAAACATAAAGTCACAAACAACATCACCTCCTAAACACTAGTTCGCTATTAAAGTCACCAAAACTTAAGCTTTTTCAACTAACAAAGGCACCAACGAAACTAATTCAGTTTTAAAGTCACCAATAGTTAAGCATTTTCAACAAATAAAGGTCCCAACAATATCACCTTCTAAACACTAGTTCCCTAAATAAGTTACCAAAACATAAGCATTTACAACAAACAAAGGCACCAACGAAACTAATTCACTTTTAAAGTCCCCAAAAGTTAAGCATTTTAAACAAATAAAGTCACCGACAATACCAACTTACAAACACTTATTCACTATTAAAATCACCGGCACGTAAG
>NW_025869119.1:0-2831 GCF_002878395.1 Capsicum annuum
TCAAAATATGTGCTAGTCATGGTCTATGATTAAATATCATAGTCTAGTTATTTAATTGTGAAAGTAGTTTATAGTCTATGCTAGACTATATCAGGTCAAATACATAACTAAGCATAGTCTAGCATATATGGTGTACAACTTCATTAATAAATGTACTAGACTAGAACACATATTTATAGACCGTGACTAGCACATATTTTGAAAAATATTATTTAATTAATAAAATAATAAGTAATTGAATTTTATGCAATCGAATAAGCCTAAACAAGTCATGTGATCCTATGAGAGTCCACGTAAATTAAAAGAGTTGATCAAAGATGTGTGAGGTGATGAGTTGTGGTTGAACAACCAACATCCTTAGGGAAATGTTTACCAAAGCTCAAGTATGTTGTGAGGAATTCATTTGTTCATCCGCAGTCCATCCCCACACATCCTTGATCACCTTCTACAATTTATCTGGACTCTCATACGATCATATGACATGTTTAAGATCCTTTAATAGCATAAAATTCAATTATTTATTTTTTGATTAACTAATTATTCCTTTTTTTTCAAACATACTGCTAAGGGAAATAAATTAATACAGTATGTTATTGACAAGGCTTACAGTCTATGATATACACTGGACACAATTGATGGACCTCATAATGGAATGCATTGATTACGTAGATGTTCGCGCATAGATATTGAGCTCCGTAAATAATAAACTACATCGACTTTGCATTTAATTTTGTATAAATCAACATAATCGCGGATAGATCAAATTCATTTTCCATTAGCATATATGAATTAATTTTGACATCTGACAACTGTTTTGTTCATCTTCTAACAGGGTAAATTGCAAAAATTCAAAAAGAAGAAAATTATAAAATTAAAGTGGAGACAAATGCAAAAAACCTGAAAATACTTCATTCATAAGTTTATTGCAATGATTTAGCACCATATTTACAGCAAAATAACCTCGGATAGACCAGATTCGTTTTCCATTATCATATATGAATTAATTTTCACATCTCACAACCGTTTTATTCATCTTCTAACAAGGAAAATTGCAAAAATTCAAACAAGGATAAAATTGCAAAATTAAAGAGGAGACAAATGTAGGAAACAAAGATACTTCATTCATACTTTATTGCAATGGTGTAGAACCATATGTACAACAAAAGATGAGTAAATACAGCAAAATAAAGAAGCTTTCATCTAACATATTCCTAACCATGAAAGCTTCTCATTGCAATGAACTTAAAACAAAAAAAAAAACAAAAATTTAAACCTAAACTAAGGGGATGGTGATGGTGGAGAGGTGATCATCTTTTCGGGCTCTATGTTGAGCCGCTCCACGATCGCCCATAAAAAATGAGCGATACGCTGGAGTTTGTGGTGGTAATGCTTATTGTCCTGTCCCAGATCATAGAAAAGATGGTTTAGGTCGTTACGGAGGAGGAGAAGGTCGTGGTTACGCTAAACCCTCCTTCTTCGCCCGCAACATCCACATGCAGCTAGGATAAACGCATTTCACCTTGAGAAATTTACCACAGCTCTTCAACTTAGCATAATCAAAAGAATTTCTCACAGCTGCTACGTCCAATAACAATTTCATCTCCTTTTTGCTGCTAAATGTTTGATTTACCTGAAAATTAATTTCGTCTAAGAAGGTGTGGTTGATTTGTGCTCCTAATTCGCACTATTCTCCCACTTCTTCAGAGAAAATTGGATCTTTCAATTCCATTGAATGATCTTCCAAATCCATTGGATGAGCATCCAATCTCTCATCTTCAAATGAATCATGTTCATCAATTGTCGGCTGTGGTGGCGGAATTTTCGGAGACCCCGGGACGACATTTATCCTCAATAATGGCCTAAAGCCATCGGCAGCAACATCCAACATGTATAACGACACATGTCGATTATTATTTATGAACGTGGGATGTATTTTACCCCGCCATTAATTACATAGCTAATCACAACGCTCTTTGGCTCGTATTTTAATTCTCTGCTCTCAATTACACTTTGAACCATGTCATCGTATGATCCATTGTGATGCAACAGGATGGGTATTGTCTCCTTGTTAGATGATTTCTACTTCCAATAGTTGGGACCCTCCTCCCACACACCCATATAATTACTATCCACGACAACTACCTCAGCTACTGCCATAATAGACCACACAAATAGATAATAGATTAAGGTATCGATCTATAGCTGGTCGATGACTGGTATGAAAATGTTCATACAAAGACGTGAATCGAATGATTTTTGATATAATCGATACCCTCCTAGCTCTAGGATGGACAAATGTATGTATAGGACTTCTAAACAACTGAAATATATCTAATGACGAGGTATTGAGCGGATTTGAAAAGCCTTTCGAGCTAGTAGAAATGGTGAATTTTTTTTTTCATTTTTTTCAAAAAGGATGGAACAACAATGGAGACAATGATCAAGAATAGAGATTTTCAGTGAATCGGAAATTATTGGTGAAAAAGGGAGCTCCTATTGGTGGCTTCTTGGACTATTTTTAAAATTAAAATAGAAAATATGAAAAAATGATGAAAATATAAAGAAAGGTGGAAAATATTAAATATTAAATGGATAAGGTGGGGGACCAAAGTGTAAAGTTTAAAATTTGTGTGGTAGGTTTGTATGTAAAAAGTGATGATGTCATTTTATTGTCTAAACACCTAATTTTCCAAGACTTGTGTCTAAATACCAAAATAAGTTTTGAAAGCGTATTTTGCAAGCTATCCCATCTTATGCTATAGAGCTATTGACTTTATATCTCCTTTTTTTATATAACTTTTCCCTTTCAGCTAATAAACATGATAGGGGTT
>NW_025869120.1:0-1292 GCF_002878395.1 Capsicum annuum
ATTTTTGCCTTTAAGAATCGAAAATCAACTGAAATGAGAGGGTCGATCTGGGAGCTGCCTCGATTTAGGGGAAATGAGGGGTCGCCTATCGATTTGGGAAATTAAGAGGAAAAATATTTTGTCCAATTTAAAAAAAAGAGGGAAAATGTTAGTTTTCAGCCCTATGTTTTTTTATTATAGCCGGGGTCTAAAAACCCCCCCCCCCCCCAAATTTATATTTTTATGACATATAAGCGTTATGTTTTTCGATTGATAACGGGGGCTTAAAATCTCCGCAATAGGTCTAAAACCCTTGGAACTTTATAAATTTTAGCGGGAGATTTTTAATCCCTGTATTTCATATAATTTTATGGAGGTTAAAATAACCCTGCAAATAAACTCTCGTAATATGACTCATTTTTTGTAGTGTTAGCTAAACAACAAATCTAATATGAAGTATAATCTTTCATATATAATATGCTGGCCAAAGGGATCAAATTTGCTTTTTTAAAAGAAGGCGCAACATATCGACAGACTCCTTAAGTTGACATTAACTTTCATTTAGGCACCTCAACTAAACATTGTTCATTTTAGGTACTTCAAGTAAAGTCTTAGTATGTTATTTTGATACTTTTTACTGATTTGACAACTTGTGTGATTTTTCACCTTCACTAGACCCGTGAGTAGCCTAAAAAATCATATTTTTTTTGTTTTACTATTTTTTTTATTTCTTTGCTTTATCTTATTCTATTTCTTCTCAACTACATATTCTAATATTAACAAATCTTCCACCATTGCATAACACTTACTATTCTCGGAGAACATATGAGCTATTTCAGAGAACAACATTGCTTACAATTTTATCTCAATATGTCAATATATCAATATAATTAACAGTAACAGATCTCACTTATCAAAGCTAACAGAAGCAAAAAGAAGGAAATGAAATCAGATCTGATTTTCAAGAAATTTTCGACAAATACTCCATTTTTTCCGGTGAAAGTTAGTTCTTCCAACTATTATTACTTTATTCACCAAAAAGAATGAATTCACAATTACTTTCTTTCTCGAACTCCTCCGCCCCGTCAAATGATAAAAGAATATTAATTTATTTTAAGAAAAGAAGAAAAAAATGGGTTCTTGGAAAGGAGAAAACGCAGGGAAGCAGGGTGCGTGGGTTGGCGTTTGGTGTGGGGGGAAGGAGGGGAGGTGTGGGTTCCAGAATGAGAGGGAATACAGGGGTGAGGTAGTTGAGTTGGATTTAACAAATAGGTATTTTAATCTATTTACTTTTGTTAAAAAATATTTTTTTT
>NW_025869121.1:0-1323 GCF_002878395.1 Capsicum annuum
TTTGAGCTGAGGGGAAGTGAAAGTTATAGAATTTTTTTATTATTACTTTTTACTCGATAGTTTAGCCTCGGATCCGAACCTAAAGGCTCCGGAATCGTAACGCTATTTGCGAAAATTTGAATTCAAATTGGTGGGGCCTTTAATCTACACCGTTGATTGTTGCCACGTGATAATAGCTGTTTATTTGAGTTTATGGTGATCTTCTTTTTATATCAATCAAAAGTGAAAAAGGATCTTTTCACATTGTGTTTGTAATATGTTTTTTTTCTTTCTAAAATATTATGGGGTTGAATCGAAGAAAGCATGACTAGTTAAAAAATTATGAGATCATAATTTGATGAACTGTTTCGCTAGTAAAGACGAAAAAAGTCGATTGAGTTACACTAAACATATATTTTGTTCAATTTTTTAATCTCTCACTTCAGATTTTTTCTATTTTTAAAAAAGGTTAAAAAATAACCCAAAATTGTTTATAGTCGTTATATTTGAGTTCAAATCGTCACTAGAAAGCACGACTAGTTAGAAGATTATGAGATTGTAATTTGATGAACTGTTTTGCTAATAAAACTGAAAAAAAAATCAGTTGGATTACACTAAACATATATTCTGTTTGATATTTTAACCTCCCACTTCAGATTTATAGCCGTTAGATTTGAGTTCAAATCGTTTCTAGAAAGCACGACTAGTTAGAAGATTATGAAATCGTAACATGATGAACTAGCGAACTGCATGAAAGTGTTTTCTAAAAAAAAAATTGATTGAGTTACACTAGACATATATTCGGTTCGATTCTTGTTTACCTCTTAATGCATATTACAAAAATAATCATCCAAAAATATTTATAGTTGTCCTCCTTTTTCTATTTTAATCTTGCTATGACATTTTTTTTTAATTATTATTATTATTATTATTATTATTATTATTATTATTATTATTATTAACTAGATCAGTGGATTAGAAAGTGAAGTTATGGTCAGTTACCTTAATTTTAAGGTCAAACATTATAATTATGGAAATAAATAAAAAATCATCTGATTGTATAAATCTTTTATTCTTTTTATAGTCTACATTTAAACTATGTTTGACTAATGGTTTAATTACAATAATAATATGATTATGTAAAAAGAAACAATTACATTATGAATGAGCTTGGTTCCATTGGCTCATTAGATTCATCTAATTGGATTAAATTGTCTTAAACTATCATTTATATACAAATAAGATATGTTTTTTGGGGGTTGGAAATAATTAACCAACATTTAAATAAAATTGTAAAAATATTTACAAACCACTTCTTAGCCTTGCACTTACAAGATACTATTA
>NW_025869122.1:0-1842 GCF_002878395.1 Capsicum annuum
AAAATTTTATCACACGAACATGAGAACAACATTAAGAAAATCAAAGAAGCATATATACAAATACTACATATCCCCTTATTCGATCTTGAAAGATCTATTTGTCGGCCAAAAAATTTTACACATACACATCATAACAACAAAAGATTAATTCGCGCCGCCCAAGGTTTATTTAAGAGATCAAAATGGTTCCCTATAAGAAACTTCTTCATTTGGAGATTCGAATCTGAAGAATCTATCGATCTACTTACAAGATTTTATCACACAAACATGATAACAACATTAAGAAAATCAAAGAAGTATACAAATATACAAAAAATAACCAATCAAAAAGGGAAAACAAATCCAGTATACATACATAAAACAAGTTTATAATTTATTTTTATTTAAAACAATAAAATGAATTAATTTATTAAAATTTACCTATTATTAGAAGAATATTCATACAATTTTCCTGTAGATGAATAAACAATAGTAGCAATTTGAGCATCACATAAAATGGATAACTCATTTGCTTTTTTCACAAAACCTTGTCTCCTTTTGGAGAAAGTAACATCTCTATATTGTGAGTTCTCAATTTTGTTCATCTCAATTTTTCTTCTCACCATTTTCAATATTTGAAAAAAATGAGTTATTGGTGATGAACTTATGAAAGAAAAAAAGTGTTTATATAGATATATTGAATGCTTGAAGGTACGTTTTCTAAAATAAGGTATGTTTAGATTTTAGAATTTCGGTCATAAATTTAGGACTTTTCTTGCGCATGCTGTTTATGCCAGATCGGATTATCTGATCATGGTTAATTTCAAAATTCTAGTGTTAGTACATATCGGTTAACCATGCTTTAGAAAACAGAATATATATGTTAAGCATGTAACGGTGTTTATGTCAGATAGGATTATCTGTTCATGGTTAAGTTAAAAATTCTAGTCTTATTACATGTCGGTTATCCATGATTTAGAAAAGAGAATATATATGGTAAGCATGTAACAATGTTTATGTTAGATAGGATTATTTGTTCATGGTTAAGTTAAAAATTCTAGTGTTAGTACATGTCGGTTAACCATGGTTTTAGAAAAGAGAATATATATGTTAAGCTTGTAACGGTGTTTTTGTCAGATCGGATTATCTGTTCATGGTTAAGTTAAAAATTCTAGTGTTAGTGCATGTCGGTTAACCATGGTTTAGAAAAGAGAATATATATGTTAAGCATGTAACGGTGTTTATGTCAGATAGGATTATCTGTTCATGATTTATGTCATCATTTTCGAGGATTGGATTGTGTGAAAGATATTTAGTGTCTTTCGTGATACTTTAGATAAAGTTGACTGACTTTCTTGATGCGAAAAATGATTTAGTAATTATGGTGCAATATAGTAAAACCCTAGTTGTTGTTTGATCTTGTAGACTAGTATTAAGTTGTAAAATACTAGTTTCAGAGACTTACGGATTTCTCCTTAGAGAAGCGAGTCTGAAGCAACTGCGACGTTTGTTATATTCGTTGGATATCTGCAAGAAGTGAATGAATTCTCTTCATCCATAACCTAGATATTCTCGAGTAGACCCTTGACGTCATATTATTGGTCAAGAAAACTTTTTTTTTTGAACATCGTAATAGTGTATTTATACGATATAAGTAGTGTTTAAGAGAACGATAAGATCATAGACTAACAAATAACACACTTTATAGATGAACTTGACCCTATAAGTGTGTATATTGTATGTATATTATATGTACAGGACATTATATATTGTGGTATAGGTATACACAACTTAAACATTTTTAATAATTTAAGCTCATTTTTCTTACAACTCAGACTTTTCAAAAGTATCTTCACGAATAAC
>NW_025869123.1:0-4968 GCF_002878395.1 Capsicum annuum
CTACTAACATTTTAAGTTCATCATCCAAGAGCAATAAAAGAGAATAAAAACTAGGGTTGCATAATTAAGCTTGAAGATCCAATTTCAAGGAAATTCCTCCGTCAACCATCAAGAATCTTTCTACTAAAGCATGCGTGAGTTGATTCATGGACTCCTTTCATCAATGAAGCTCAAGAACCATCTTCTAAATTCTGTATTATGATGTTTATGTTGTTGGTGGTTGATGTTCATGTGGTTGGAGTTTGATGATGCCTAAGATGGGATCTTTGTATGTTTTGTGGGAGGATATGGTGGTATTTAATGTATAAATATGTGAAATGGGTGGTTGAATATTTGTAATCTTGATGAATCCACCTATGCCTAAGATGTGCATGTAAGGTGTATATGAAAATACCTAAGGGAATAGAAATCATGCTTTTATGACATAATAAGTCCTAAATGACTATTCCATGCTCTAAGTTTATGTTCAACATGATCCCCATGCTATTGTCTTGAATTAAACATGTTGTATGAGATGCTCATGATATTGTTGTGATATGGAATGAACATGTTATTAAAGCCATGCAAGTATATACATGTTGTGTGCATTCCCGATTATGTGATAGTTCGTTGATAATCATTCTTATTATGAAATCCTTACTTATGATATTGTGAGTTGTGGACTCTACTCTTATGATCAAGTCAGTCGTGTGTGTTAGTTTCCTTCCATCGAGTCCTGGGGGTACTTATACCTGAAAACTATAACTGTGTGCCTTGAGCTAATGTCATGTTTCAAGACATCCTCAGTCAAGCTATGCTCCATAGATTTCAGTTTGTCACATGACTCAGAAAAACTCAGAAATCTCAGTAGTTCAGTAGTCCTAGTAGTTTCAGTACTCTCAGCCAGACCTCAGATCTCAAGTAGCTTTTCCATCAGTCAACGAAACTCAGTGAATTTAGCTTAGTTCAGCTAAGAAAATATTATCAGCTCAATTAATCAATTTATAAATCAGTTCAGTTCAGTTAGTCAGTTCAGCGTAATTAATCTTTTTAGAGTCTTTCAGTTGGGAGTAGAGACTAGCACCGAGCGAGTGCAGGGATGGCGGTTTTTCCTGTTATAAAGGCAGAGCCGTTAGCAACAATCCCTGTACTCTAGAACTACGTAGCTAGCGTAGGACAGGATTCACCCATCAGATTAAGGCTATAATTGACTATTATATTGCCTTAGGATTGATTTTGTATTCAGGGTCACCCATCAGAGAGGCTTGACCATAGTATAGGTCTCTACCCGTGGCACGGTATTGACACCCTTCTAATCAGGGCAAAGATTGGACCCTACCCATATAGTATCGGGGCATGTCGGTTAGGTTACTACCTCCCATAGTCACAGTTACAGTTACAGTTTCAGTATCAGTCTTCAGAGCAAAAATCAGAAATTAGGACTATCAGATACAGTCATCGATCTCAGTAAGGAACTCAGATAGTTCCATTGATTCCTGGACTATCCCATCAGATAGTCTTGGTCCCATATTCAGATGCTTATTATTAGATCTACAGGTCACCAGACAAAACAGGCTTGATCTCAATCTCAGATTCAGTTGAGTATTATCATTATCAGTTTTAGAGATCACTCGTTAGCTAGGAATGATCTCAAGCTTAGATGTTCAAATACAGTTTGGAACTCAAATAGTTTTCTCCAGAATAGGGACTGGTAGATATAGTCATCCATGTTATCAATCATTC
This sequence comes from Capsicum annuum, assembly GCF_002878395.1. Classification (NCBI taxonomy): domain Eukaryota; kingdom Viridiplantae; phylum Streptophyta; class Magnoliopsida; order Solanales; family Solanaceae; genus Capsicum; species Capsicum annuum. The sequence goes on from NW_025869123.1 coordinate 1,723, forward strand.
AGTATCTCAGTATCATGAAACTCATGTTGTCAAAGTTCAAACTAAAGTAGTCAGTATCTCCACGAGTTCAGTAGAAGTTACAAATGTATGTATGTATGTATGTATTCTGACGTTCATATTAGTCAGCATGTTCATGCATATAAACGCCATGCATTTAGCCTACCCCCACGTATACTCAGTACTTTAGTTGTATTGACGCATTTGCACTATGGTGATTTCTTTTTATGTTACACCATAGGTTCTGAGGTGCAAATTCTAGATCAGTAGTAGCAGTTTAGTAAGAAATGAGTCCTCATCTTTTGAGGACATGATCGTTACATTTATTATTTCAGTATTTAAGTTTATTTTCAGTTTAGGGAGTTAGTTGGAGACATGTTCCTTCAACTTCTTATTCAGACAATTTAGAGGTTTTCAGACGATTATAGAGTTTTCAGATTTAGACTTTAGTATTTTTAGTTTTGTTTTGGTACTATGATACCACCTTATTTCAGATATTGTATTATTCAAGATTGAACCTTACGCCCTCTTTGTTCATGTTTCCGTATTTTATATGTATATTATGCAGTTACAGGTACAGATATTAGTCATGGGTTAGCTTGTGGTCCTTTGGGGTCATGAGCACCGTGTAGCATTCCGGTTCAAAAAATTGAGGCGTTACAAACTTGGTATCAGAACCTAAGGTTCAATAGAGTCCTAGGAAGTCTGAAAGTCTCATCTAGTAGTGTCTTGTACATAGGTGTGTTGCGCGCCACATTTATGTACAGGAGGCTATAAGATGTTTTAGCAATAGTTTCCCTTCTTTCCCTACTCATATAGTACCAGTGAGAAAAATCTCAAGTTGAACTCTCAGTTTAATCCTTGTTCCTCTTCTGTTTGCAGAACATGCCTCCAAAGAAGAGAACAAGGAATCAGTTAACCCCGTAGCCCACAGATCCTTTGAATGAGAATGTGTCACATGCAAAATTTCGGGTAGCTTTTTAGGTGCTAGCCCAGGCTGTGACCACTAGTGTTCAGGGCAACCGACAGCCTGCAGCCCCACCCCAGCAAGATAGGGATTCAGCTGCAGCCAGAATCAGAAATTTTATGAGAATGAACCCTCTAGAATTCTTTGGGTCAGTAACAGGTGAGGACCCACAGCTGTATCCAGAAGAGGTAAAGAAGATCACCCAAATCATGCATGTGTCAGAGGAGGAGAGTGTGGAATTAACGTCCTATAGGCTGAAAGATATTGCTCATGATTGGGTAGTGTTGTGGAAGAAAAGTAGAAGGGAAGATGCAACTCCCATGACTTGGCAGATATTTTCGGATGCCTTCTTAGATAAGTTTTTCCCATTATAGATGAGAGAAGCTAAGGTAGAAGAGTTTATGAACCTGAGACAAGGCTCCATAACAATGAAGGAGTATTGTCTTAAGTTCAACCAGTTAGCTAAGTATACTCCTGACTTAATAGCTGACCCAGAGCGAGTATGAGTAACTTTGTGACTGGTGTGTTTGGGTTAGTATTGAAAGAGTACAGAACAACTATGCTCAATAGGGACATGGACCTTGCTAGGTTAATGATACATGCTCAGCAGATAGAGGCAGATAAGTCTAAGGAGAGGGAGAGCTCTATTAAGAGATTCAGAATAGGTAGTTATAGCTTTTCTCTGGCTGGAGCATAGGGTGGTAATCGTGCTTACCATAGTGAAAAAAATTCAGCCCCTGTTCCATCTTCAGCTAGTATGCCCACACCTAACTTTGGAGATGTTAGTCATGGTGGGGCGCCAGGCTCCAAAGCCCAGAGTAGTGTTAGAAGTGAGCGTACTTATCCACTTTGTAGAGAGTGTGGTAAGAATCATCTAGGTGCATGCAGAGCTAATAGTCAGGTATGTTTTGGGTGCGGTAAGACAGGCCACAGAATGCGGGAGTATAGAGTGTTAGCTCAGAAAGGTAGAGATTCGCGTGAGCAGGCCGCAAATCCCAGCACCAATAGTGGTCAGCTTCAGAATTGACTTTATTCACTCCAGACTCACCATGATCCAAAAAGTTTCCCCAACTTAGATTCGGGTACGCTACAAGTTTTTCATGATCATTGTATCCATTGTTAGATATATTGCACTCGTTTGAGCTTATGTTTCCACATGAGTTAGTTAGTAATATTAGTAGGTCTAATTCAGTTCATGCATGATGCATTAGTCTCAGCTCTCCAATGTTTAGTTATAATCTAGATCATAGATGCCCTGTGCATCACCCCAGTATCCCAGCAAGGTAAACATTCCTAGAGGGACATAGTGTCCCAAGGGGGAGATACCCCACCTTTTCTTGATGCTTTCATGTTCCTGTTATAAATTAGTTATCAAGTGCCATGGCATAATTATTCAAGCTTTCAAGAGTCAGCTCAGTCAAATATTCAGGCATTAGATATACGTGTTCAGTAGAGAAAGTACTATTTACCAGTATCTTCACTCATACATTTACATATTATGTCAGTCATGTAATCATGCATCAGATATGCATGGATTCAGCCTTTCAGTTGTGCATCAGATATGCATTCTTATTTTGAGAAAACTCACTTTATTAGAATCCTCAGTCTTATATTCATGAATCAGCTTCCCATGCATTAGCTATGCATATTCAGTATGTTGTGCTCAGCTTTCAGTCATGTCAGTCATGAACCCATGTTTCAGTAGTGTATATCTTGTATGTACTTCATCTTATCATCTCTCCCATCTTAGTTAATTTCCATTTGAGGACGAATGTTTCCAAGGGTAAGATATTATAATACCCCACATGTTTCTAAGCTAGGAGATGAACCATTTTTCCTACATATGAAATCTCCTATCCTATGATTAATACTTAATTACATGACTTACAATGAGTATCCTAGTGATAATATAGCTTATGATGCATTAAGCATGTTCATATGAGTCACTTAAGGTAATACAAGCTAAGAGTTTTTGAATCCATCAAGTTTTAGTGTTTGATTTCTTAAGGGCCTTATTTGAATAAGTATAACTCGATGTTAATGTGGTACTTATGCATATTTATTCCCACCAAATTATAAGGAATCTAATTATTTTTCCAACACTACCAATTTCATCAAAATCCGACACCCGAGCTAGGAGTTATGGCTTTTCGAAGTAGAGTGCGTCGCCTAACCAATCACACATGGCCACTGGAAAGCATATGTGATAGCATATGCGGTGCCTATGTAAATATAGGCGATAGCATAGTGGCACCTATGTAGATATAGGCGATATCATATGC
>NW_025869124.1:0-2144 GCF_002878395.1 Capsicum annuum
AGAAAAATCAAATAGACTCAAGAAAACCGGTCACTAATTCGTCAATCTATATTTATATCTATATCTATATATGTTACAAAGCATAGGACGAAGCATCAGAAGAAGCCAAATAACAATATAAGAATAAGCCACTTGGCAATTTTATGACAAGATTAATAGAGCATTGTAATATAAATTTTGAATTAAAAGCTAGGGATATTTGAATTTAAAAATATTATATTTCTTTCAAAAAATTAATTCATTAGCATAAAATTAGGAACCTAACGTTGAAAATTTCTAAATGAACCCTTACTATTCATAAATTAGTTCTTTTCAATATTATAAAACATATTCAAATATTATATAAAAGATAATAATATTAATATTAATAATGATATTAACAATAATAATAGTAGTAGCAATACTAGTTGTTTTAATTAGTAGTAGTAGCAGCTTTAATTTGTTTTTTTTAAATACGTGGTGATGGATCTTTGTTATAAAAAAAAATATTTTGATTACCTTAAAAATAAAAACTCATGAATGAAGAATTCTTAATAAACTTTTAATCTTTCAGAAACTTATTTCTTTTAAAATTTAAATATTGTAAAAAAACATATGTGAATAATTCTTAATGGATTTTTACTTTTTCATAGACTTATTTTTTAAAAAAATATAAATGTTATAGAAACCATATTTGAATAAAATTTATTAAATATCAAATGAAAGATAAATATATAATAATGGTGGGAATATTATTATTAATAATAATATTGTAGTAATAGATTTAAAGGATTACAAATATTGAATTTGAATATTAAACTTTTAAAAGAAAAAAAAAAGATTTTTATTAGGTTAAATCTAGGAATCCATTATTGAAGATTCCTAAATAAACTCTAACTACTTCATAAACTTATCATTTTCAAATGTTATTAACAACAACAACAACAACAGACCTAGTGCATTTCCACAAAGTGGGATCTGGGGGGGTAAGATGTACGCTGTCCATACCACTACTTCCGAAGAAGTATAGAGGTTATTTTCGATTGAGTCCCGGCTCAAGATGAAGAATAGTAGACATGAGGATGGATGACATAACAAAAATAGAAATAACAGACACAAAAATAACAGAGATAAGGCGTAAGGAATAGTACAACATAAATCAGAGAAATACGCACCACGAGATATAAGACAACACAAAATAAGAAAATAGGAACTAAGAAATTATGCAAGGGATAGCTGCGTAGAAGTAACAAACTCTCACAAACCATAGGCACCTATGCGCACAGTCCTAATAGTATAGTCCGCTAGCCTTCTACCCTTATCCGAGACCTCCACACCTTTCTATCTAGGGTTATGTCCTCAGTAAGCTACAATTGCTCCATGTCATGTCTGATCACCTCCCTCCAGTATTTCTTTGGCCTATCTCTACTCCTCCTGAAGCCATCCAGCGCTAGTCTCTCACTCCTACTAACTGGGACACCCGCGTCCCTCCTTATCACATGCCCAAAACCATCTCAACATTTCTTCCCACATCTTGTCCTCCATCGAAGCCATTCCTATCTTCTCTTGGATAATCTCATTCCTAATCCTATCCCCTCTAGTAAGCCCACATATCCAACACAATATCATTATTTTCGACACTCTTAACTTTTGGATGTGGGAGTGCTTGACTGGCCAACACTCCGCTCCATATAATATGGCCGAACGGACTACCACTCTGTAGAATTTACCTTCAATCTTAAGGGGAACCAACTTATCACACAACACCCCCGAGGAGAGCCTCCACTTCATCCAATCTGCTCTAATACGATTAGCGACATCCTCATTAATCTTACCATTCTTCTGGATCATAGACCCAAGATACTTAAAACTATCTCTCTTACAAACCTCTTGGGAGTCCAGCCTCACCATCACATCCTCCTCCTTCCTTGAGACACTAAACTTGCATTCCAAATACTCCATTTTGGACCTACTCAACCTGAACTCCTTAGATTCAAGAGTTTGCCTCTAAACCTCTAATTCATCATTCACGCCCCTCCGCATCTCATTAATCAGTACTATATCATCCGCAAGTAGCATAAACCAAGGCCTCTCGCCTTGAATACTCCATTTCAACACGTCCATCACTAACGTAAATAGGAACGGACAAAGAGTCGATCCCTGAT
>NW_025869125.1:0-2518 GCF_002878395.1 Capsicum annuum
AAAAAGGGAAACTGTTCCTAAAAATATCTTATAGCCTCCTATACATAAATATGGTGCGCAATATACCGATGTACAAGACTCTACTAGATGAGGCTTTTCAGACTTCCTAGGACACTATTGAACCTTAGGCTTTGATACCAACTTTGTAACGCCACAATTTTTTGGGACCAGAATGCCACAAGATGCTCATAATCCCGAAGGGAGCTAATCCTTTTTAGATATCTGTACCTGAGCACTGCATAATATACTAAAATTAATGCAGAAAACTAGTGGAAACTTTCCAAAAGGTTCAAATGTCTAAAGATACTCAATACTAAAAACTAAATACTAATACATATATCTGAAAAGTCTCTAACTGTCTGAACTATGGAGTTGATAGGACGTGTCCACAACTAACTCTATCTACTAAAAATAAACTGATTCTAATACAATAATAAAATAAGGATCATCCTCGAATGAACAAGACACACTGCTACGCATACTGCTGCTGACTGAGTTTGGACTACTAAGGGTGCTCTAAATCTCGCACTTTGGAACCTATGGTATAAGACACTATAGCACAAGAGAAAAGTATGCGTCAGTACTTTGAATGTACTGGTATGCTAGATGAGGTTCTATTGAATGCAAGGGCTTTGTATGAACATAACTTAACTGAATAACATGAGAGTACTGAATAAGGACGTATGCATGAATGCACAAACCATAACTGAAATCATCATGACTCTGAATATTGATACTCAAATACTGCTTTACTGAATCTGAATTAACTACTAATACTGAGAGACTAAATAACTAAATCTTCTAATATTGATAACTGAGTACTGAAGTTGAGATTAGTCCTCTCTATCAGTTGATCTCAAAAACTGATGATACTGAATCTGCTCATATCAATGACTGAGTTTCGAGTTTCCTAATATTGACGGAATAAATATCTGATCAAACCTTTCTAACGGATGATCTCTAAATCTACTAATAATTATAAATAATGATTGTATCTGAGATCAGACTTATCTAGCGAAAGATCTCTGAATTTTTAATAATAGAAATGACGAACTGAGTATAAGATTAGGCTCAGCTCTATTAGTACTGATACTAATTAACTTTATATGAGACCAGGCTTATCTAGTGGGTGATCTATGAATCTATGGAACTATCTAATTTCCTTACTGAGATAGGTGACTATATCTGACAGTCTTGATTTTTGCGTTCTACTCTGAAGACTGATACTGAAACTGCAACTATAGGAGTTCTCACTTAACTGAGATGCCCCAAATATGATCTAGTAGGGTCCAACCTGTAACCCCAACTAGAAGGGTGTCTATATCATGCCATGGGTAAAGACCTCTGCTATGGTCAAGCCTCTCAAATGGGTGACCCTGAATAGGAAGTCAAGCCTAAGTCAATATGATAGTTAAGCCTTAATCTAACAGTGACACTGGATCCTACATTGGCTATGCAGTTTTAAAGTTCAAGGACTGTTACTATCGACTCTGTCTCTCTCATGGGGAAGCTATCATCCCTATACTTTCTCGGTCCTAGTTCCTATTCCCAACTGAAAGAAACTAAATTGATTCTTGGATTAGACTAGACTGAGCTGAATTTATTACTGATTATCTTAGTTGACTGATCTAACAAAGTTTACTTGATTCCGTTATCTGGTGATATACTTTTGAATCTCGTTATCTTACTGGATAATACTAAATTTTGAATTAATTACTTCAACTCTACTGAGGTCTAATACTGAATTCTTGAATACTACTAAGATCTAAACTGAGTACTGAACTAAGGTTGGAATTCTAATGAAACTTAGATTACTGAGATTTCTTAAGTTCTGTAGTTGTCTGAGAGTACTGAATTCTATAACTAACTGAGTTCTAAGGATCATGGCTTGACTGTGATTATCGTGAAAACTAACACTGGCTCTAGACAGCAGCTAATTTGTCTAGTATAAATACCCCTAGGACTCGATAATTTAAAAGTAAAAATAACCATTCTTGAATAATCATGACCATGGACTTTCATTCTCAACACAATCAATCTGGCATCTCGTCAATCACTTGAATATCATACACATATAAATGTATCAGGAATGCATACTAATATCTCATAGTTGTGCAATAAGGAATACACATGGATAAGAATGCATGAAACTTATCATATTACATTCACTAAAGCATTTCGACAAATGCTTGGCATGCACTAGTTATCACAAAATTGGGGATTTCATGCTTAGCATACTAAATAGGCACTATTATCTTTACTTAAGCATTCTATCAAACATATGGGGAGCATGCTTTGGTTATACCACAGATTCTATACTTAATCATCATGAATACATCAATATTATGCAACTTGAAGAGTGTTTATCATGAACATTATCCAATTCATCACATACTAGAATCAACTCTTGAAATTGGTAGTCTAAATCATGAATTAAAACCCAACAATCCAAATTCATGAACTTCAATACGCATAAATCATGAAATCTCATAAATAAGTAAACCTTAAAATTTTGAAA
>NW_025869126.1:0-3005 GCF_002878395.1 Capsicum annuum
AAAAAAATTTACTGCCTTATTTAACCAAGAATAAAAATCTTTCAATTTAAATTAATATTAGAGAAGGAAACAATATCAAATTTGAATTTGTATGGGAGAAGGAAACAACCTCCAATTTGAATTTGTATTGGAGATAGAAACTTTATCAATTTGAATTTATATAGAAGATGAAAATAACCTCCAATTTGAATTTATATTGGAGAAAGAAACAACCTTCAATTTGAATTTATATTGGAGTAAGAAACAAGCTCCAATTTGAATTTGCATTGCATTTGAAAGCTCTTTCAATTTGAATTAATATTGGAGAAGAAAACAACCTCAAACTTAAATTTGTATAGGAGAAGGAAACAACCTCCAATTTGAGTTTGTATTGGAGATAGAAACTCTTCCAATTTTAATTTGTATTGAAGATTGAAACAACCTCCAATTTTAATTTATATAGGAGTAGGAAAAAACCTTCAATTTGAATTTATATTGGAGTAGGAAACAACCTTCAATTTGAATATGTATTGGAGATCAATGCTTTTCCAATTTGAATTTATATTGGAGAGGGAAACATCCATCCTACAACTTTATAAAACGGTGTAGGTTCTCCACTTTTTCAATATCGATTTTGGGGTTTCCAAGCCATAAATAATATTGAGGTAATTTCTTTCTCTCCTACCTTTTTAAATTTTTGACACTTTTTTTCAGCACAACATGTTAGTGTAAAAAATCGAATGAAAGTTGTGTTTTAAGTCTTTAATGAGAGATCTATGACATTGACCAACTTACAAGGTCAAACATAATTAGAAAACTAAATTAAGTTAATTTTAGACTTGATTAATATTTTTAAAACATTCTAATCTCTTCAAATATACAAATCAACCTACATCCCTGTCCTCTCCAAATCAACATCTCTCTCCTTTCTCTCGATAGTTTCTCTCAACTTCTCTTAACCAAAAGTTTTGTAAATTTCTCCCTTCAATCCACAGCGACCTTAACCTCCGACGAAAAATATTTGGGCTTCGAGTTCCTTTTCAAATTTCAACTGTCAATCGACGTGATAACATTGCTTCTCGACCACAACAACTTTGAGTTCTTCATCATCCTTTTTATTCTTTCACAGGTAAAAAATTATGGATTTTTAGTTATGAAGAAAAATCGGTACTTGGGCCAACTTTTCTTCTAGTATTGGTCAATACTTTTAATATTTTTTGCTTAAATTTAAAATTTGAAATGGTGACTGAAAAAAATCCTAATTTCTGGTATTTTTTCTCTTCTCTTTTCAGAGTAAAATATAATTTTTTTTATTGTTATTGTAGTTCTTGTTATCAAACTATTGATTTGATTTATTGGTACCTGTTGAGTTTTTGGAAGTTTGATTTTTGTTGTTTGTGTTTCTACAAACGAAGCAATAATATTGGTGGTTTTGGTCACTGTTGATGTTCTTGATGTGTGTGTTGTGTTGGTTTTGCTGGGTTGATTTGTTGCGGTTCTTGATAAAAATGGTGTATTTGATATTAAATGGTGATTTTGCATTTATTCTATTAAACAAAATGTTGCTACTATTTTTTATGCAATAGATGAACCATCTGATGAAACAGATGAACCATCTGATGCAACAAATAAACCATATGATGCTACAGATCAACAATATAACAAATCATTCATCTATTATGACATATGACCCTTTTGTTGGAAGAAATCTAAACAATATTGATAGTTGATAATAGTTACAATAGATCAGTCATAGGTTGCAATAGATGAATGATCTGTTGCATAGACAAGTCATCTGTATTAATAGATGAGTGATCTATTTTTATTGTTTCCAATAGATTACTCAAAATTTGCAACAGGTTAGTTAAATGTTTCAACAGATAGCCCATTTGTTGCAACATATGTGTGATATGTTGGAACTGTTATTATACTGTGTTGTACATGTTAGATTTATTGTTATCCTTTTATTAATGATGCATTAATTAATTATAATATTTTTTTATTTTCTATTATTTTTAGATAATATAGCTCCCAAAAGAAAAAATATCCGAATCAAGTCCAAATAAAGGAACAAGTGAAGCAGCTAGGCTACATCCACCTGTAACGCCCCAGAAACGGGTCTCGACACATCACACGGTGCTCAAGACTATGAGTAGTCTCAAGCTAGCCCTGTAATCCTTCTAATAAGTCTGGAACTCATATCAAAGTAACTTAAACAAGTAAGAATATTGAAATACTAAATTATTTGAACTAAGCGAAAATCAATTGAACATAATGTCTGAACAACTAATACTGGGAGTCTGCATTATAGCTAGCAATCTGAAAAGCATTTACTACTAAGAACTAGAGAGTCGTTGGGACAAGCCCCAACTGACTCAAACTGAAAACAATTATTCAAATACTACAAAAGCTGAAAATCTAAATAAATGGTTCCTCGAACCATGAGGACTCACCAACTGTCAAGATGTAGATAGAGGTGCCCGAAATCACTCACACTACTGAGACTGAGAACCTAAACCTACATTATTAAACAATGTATCACATAGACATATATGTGGATCAGTACTTTGAGGATGTACTGAGCATTTGGGGGTGAATGCATAAGTAAAAATAATATCTCATTGTTATCAAAATTCATAAAAATATGCATATTAAATGTAATGACTCACATTGTCTTGAATAACTGAAAGCTGACAGTCCGTCAATCATAAATAACAAAGTTTACTGTGCAAATCTCATGAGCCATCACACTTAGTTTACAAACTGTACTTGTATTCTATCTTTAAAACTTTTCTATTATTCTTTACTAGTAGCGAATTCCTTTAAAAGCTATTCTACAAGGATTACTTTTTTCTGTAGGGAAGTTCTTCTAACCGACATGCACTATGTGAGCTATCATAGTGTCCAACATCTAATTCTCCTAAGGGGAAAACCTCACGTTGGGGAGAGGTGTCATACTCTTGCCAGGGAGTATAACCTAGGCTAAGTGATCACATCTGTAATTGTCATCTATATAGAAATGGAAT
>NW_025869127.1:0-2095 GCF_002878395.1 Capsicum annuum
CATTTCCTATATTTTCTGAAGATACATTATTGCTAGTTAATCTCATTAATAGTCACACTCCGAATAGAGACCTTGATTATGCTAGTGTTAGTTTCATTATTTGGCCATGATCCTAGAGATTTTAGGTTTACTACCTCATGTTAGTATCTTTTAGTTCAGTTATTGATGTGTGTGTGAGTGCGTATGTGTGAGTGTGTATGTGTGTGGATATATATGGTATTGTCATAGATGTGTGTGTGTATATATATGGTATTTTCATAGATTCCTTTCATCCTTATATATTCTTATAGCATATACATCCTTCATCGTATTACACCTATATATACTTTATTTGCTCTTCATTGTGTGTTGGCTAGTGATATACTATATTACACTTTCTCCCCTGATTACTAATAAGATTCTGTAGTTTATCCTTATTGTTTCATTTATGATATTATGTTTGATTTATGGGATAGTTGCTTGTTCTTTATACTCCTAATTTTCCTATTATTTATACTTGAATTATTTTGGGAGCTCATTCGATCGTTGCCTACTAAGTACCATGTCATACTACACTTTTATAGCTTGCAGACCATAGTACGAGTTCTCATTGTTAATATATGCTTCATGTAGAGCATCCATGGCTTGAATATTTGGGGTTATCTTTTGATGTTGGAGTTGTTGCTACTCCCCTTCTTATTATTAGACTGGTCTTTAGTATTGTATTTCAGAGATGACTTGTATATATTTATTTTGTACTCTACTTGTAATCCTGAAGTATTAAAAGCTCTTGTATTGACTTTACCAAGGGGATATATTAAGTTTCTTCTTTCATTCTTCACAATGTTATTTAGTTTTACTTCTACCTTTTTTATCAATTCATTACTAGTTGTTCCAGACAAGCTGCCTACCAAATTCCCGAGACAATTTTGCAAGACAGAGGCTCTAAGAAATAAAGAAAGATATATAATCTTTGTATAAGGAAACAACTTCCATTTATGGATAGTGATAAAAAGGGACCAAAACTTATTCCTAGAATCATTTTCGAGGATTCAACCAGGAAAGTTGATCTTGATACCTTTAAAATTACCAAAGAGGAGCAAGAGGTAATTCAAACTAATACTAGAGCTATTAGTTTTCTTTATTATGCAGTGAGCAGATCATAATACAATTAAATATTAATATACAATACTATAAACAAAAATATGGAACAAACTTGATGTCACATATTAAGGTATCACCAAGGTAAAAAAAGCAAGGTCTGGTGCTCTAGTGGATGAATATATTCTCCTATTTTAGAAATACTATTGGAGAACTCAAGTCACTCAGAATGATTTACTCAAATGGACCTCAAGTCAGAAGACTTCCAAAATCATGGGAAACAAAAGCTACCATTCTTAAAGATTTTGATTTGGAAAATCTGACATATGATGAATTATGAGGTAATCTTATGGCTTATGAGAAAAATCATATCAACATATACTCAAAAGAGGAGAAAAACAAAATTATCACTTTTAAAGCTATCTTAACTGAAAGTGATAAAGAAATTGATGAACAAAGAAATAAAGGCATAACTTTGATAAATACGGAAGATAGACATATGCTAAGATAGAGAAAATAGAAATGACAATAAAGAACTAGAAGCAATGAGCACCAAAAAGGTGATGATAGATGTTACGACTATGAAAAATCAGTACATATCCAACTTAATTATCCAGAACTCAAAAGGAAGAGTTTTTAGAAGATCCCTCAAAGAACTTTAGCGCTTGAAGAGATAAAGAAGCAATAGCCGAAGAAGTTAAGACTGCAAATATATGCTTTATGTCCATCAGTGAAACAAGTTAGGTATGATTTTCAAACTTTTCAAATTATTTACATCTCCAAACTTCTCTTGATTTCGTTACTGATGATTTGAAAAATCAATTAATGAATATAATATGTTTCCAAAAGAAAAGAATGATTGGCAAATTCTTCCTAAACTAAGTCAAATTAAAATTTACTTACTTGAAGAAGAGCTAGATATCAAAATGTAATTAAGCAGCATTAAGAGATTACTTAGTCACAACTTAGTAAAATAAAATTATTCTTGACAAAGAGAAAATCCTAAATACTCTTT
>NW_025869128.1:0-1144 GCF_002878395.1 Capsicum annuum
CTGAGTTAACTTGTCCCTTTTACTTATTTTTGAAGAGCTGACTCATGTTGAGGGTTTAGAATTTGCTTGAAGTGCTAATGGTGCGATCGTACTTATAGACTGTGAGGTGATAGTTTATACATGCATAAATCATGAGAAAACAAGGCTAAGATTACACAATGGGTATCATAGTGTCTGAGTTGAAATACTTGGAAAACGAAGATCGTTCGGTGAATATTTATGAATCAAATCATGACCAGATATCTTAATTCTGAAATTGATGTCTGATACATATACTGAGCTGAATTCACAATTGCGAAACTAATTTGGAATTATCGTACTTATGAAACTTCAGGTAGTAAAACTAGGCTAGTTCGAAAAATGGAAATCCATAGAAATCTATGTTCCTGATTGTTAAAATGAACTGTTGTCTATCCAAATTGAATCATACTAGATACTAATGCTCAAGTAGAGGGTTTCTTCAACACCCCTCTAGGGAGTTCTAACGATTTGAAGGAGCCAAAAATTTTGGTCAAGATCTGAACAAGACATCTGAATAAGGGATTACAATATTTCTACAATTCCATAGCTTGGAATCATAGACCTTTGAATCATAGATTGGGGTAGAATTTACTAGGCTTTAGGCAATGCAACACCTTACTTAAAACTTAGACACACTTCTAAAATATTCTGTCAACTAATCCTTTACCTTAAAAACCATACTTATTGATTCATCTTCTAATTCTGACAAGGCCATTGATATTTCCTTCTACTCATGTCTAAACTGACTTAAATTCCCTCACCATCTTCAAGCCTAACCCACAATCATAGGGTACACCACATAACACCGTACTACTAGTTTGAACCGTAATTCAACACACCCTGCACTTCACAACTTCTCATCTCATGAAAATCCTCATTACTAGTCCAACAACCACATTCAACCTCGTACTAGACATTTTACTAATGTGCATTGCAATCATCTAAATATACAAGCATGATGTTCAAGAGTCACTTCTATAACCACATATGCACTTCTAAACACACTCCCCTAAAATACCTTTGTCACAACTTACAAACCTCTATCAAGAACAACTTCCATGCACTACTCCTAAGAAGACATACATAAGATTTCAACTACCCAAACATCTCATATAAAACTTCG
>NW_025869129.1:0-6666 GCF_002878395.1 Capsicum annuum
CAAGAACCATGTTTTAAATATTATTTTGTAAACTTTTTGTGGTGATATGAGTATGTACATGTTGATGATTGTTGTTTAAGTTTCAATGTGATGTCTAAAGGTGTTTTCATGGATTATATATATTTGTTAATTGAAAGCCATGAACTTTAGGTGGTTATGCAAGTATGAAACCCATCTATGCCTTAAAGAATGCATGAAAGGTGTTTGATAAAATGCTTAGGATGCTAGAAATTCATATTTGTATGGTTCTATGATGTCTAAATGAAAACTACATGTTAGATATATACTTCAATATAAATCCCATGCTTTTCATGTGTTGCTATTATGGTGGTATGAAGCATGTAAGATAATAGAGATATACAATATATACACGAAATATATCCATGCATTCCCTACAATGTTTAAGATGTTGAATAACTATATGAAATATGATATCCCTTACTTATGATATTATGAATTGTGGACTCAAATCTTGTGATCAAGTCATGTCATGTGTGTCAGTTTCCTTCTATCGAGTCCTGGGGGTATTCGTACCTGAAAAACATAGATATGTGCCTAGAGCCATGTCATGTTGTCACGATAATCTCAGCCAAGCTATAATATATGGAACTCAGCCAGTCATGTGGCTCAGGAAACCTCATAAATCTCATGATCTCAGTTAACTCTTAGATAATAGTACTATTCCGTCAGTCAATGGAAGTCAGTTAATCTATCCATGTACAGTCAGTTAAATCATGTTTAGTCTCTTCAGATGGGAGTAGAAGTTAGAACCGAGTGAACCCAAGGATGGGAACTCACCTACCAGTTTAGGGTGTGATTATTAGCAGTCATCCTTGAATTCCAGAACTATGTAGCTAGCATAGGTTGAGACATCTTAGCCTGTCTGATTAGGGTTGATGAGGTGGCTTAACCTATCAGTTTAGGGTTCCCACCGTTCTTCTTTCGAATGCCTGCTAGCTAAGGGTCACTCATAATTGTCCTTACTAGTGGCGCGGTATTGACACCCCTCCAGTCGGTGCAGAGATTGGACCCCAACTTAGCTATATGCGTTATTGGGGCATGTCGATTAAACCACTACCTCCCACAGTTTCAGTATCAGTCTCAGTAAAAGAACTCAGACAGTTCTTCAGATATCAGTATACCAGGACTTTAGATACAGTCAAATTTCTGTTATAGCACGGGACACAGAAAGTTCTACCAGATTTAGGACTATCAGACACAGTCGCTCATGTATCAGAACTACAGTTCCAGTCATGTATTAGTATATAGATTTAGCTACCATGTGCTCACATTCTCAGTTATTATGTATGTATGTTTGTACTCTTATGTTTATATCAGTCAGTTAGTTAGCATTATTCATGCATGTAAACCCTTTGCATTATCCTACCTCACTCGTATACTCAGTACTCCAGTTGTACTGATGCATTTGTGCTATGGTGCTTTATTTTCATGTTACACCATAGGTTCAGAGACACGAGCTCCAGACCAGTAGGAGCAGTAGCATTTCCAGTCGCAGAGATTCAATGAGTTCTCTTCATTCGAGGACAGTATGATTTGATTTATTCATTATTAGTTTAGCCAGTTATCAGTTTACAGAGTTAGTTGGAGACATGTTCCTTCAACTTCTTATTCAAAAAGTACTTAGAGGCTTTCAGATTTAGTATTCAGACTTATGTTTAGATTTGATTTAGTTTTCAGCTGTTTTGGGTATCTTTCACCTATATGGATATTATGTTTTGACAGATTCTTTATTCAGTTGAACCTTATGGCCTACATGTTCATGTTTTCCGCATTATTACTTTATATATGTAGCGTACAGGTAAAGATATCAGTCATGGGTTAGTTTGTTATCCCTCGGGGTCATGAGCACTGTATAACATTCTGATTCAGAAAATTGGGGCGTTACAAAAGAAGAAGCCAAGAAAACCTCTTATAAAGACTCTAGTCAATTTCGGGTTGAGAATATTGAGAAGGATACAACTCTAAAATTAGGAAGAATACCTCACTCAAACCACTTTTCAACGTTATACTTAGTGGATTTGATGAAATTCGATCCACCTAAGCAAATAATAAATTTTGGAGATGAGAATAAAAACCCCTACATTTTGAGGTTTGTCATTCCAAAGGGAAAAATGAATCCCCACACTTGAAGGTTAATAAATGAAAAAATTGGTGTGTAATAAGTGAATTTTTTATGCTCTCACCAATATCCAATGAGCCTATTAAAATTTTTTATGTGAAGTTGGGTAAGAGGTTTAAATCTTCAAAGTAGTGAGACAGAAAATATTTCATTGTGTCCCCATCTTTGCCCAATAACCTCAAAGATGTATTGATCTCAAGTTGGGCCTCCGATTCAATTCTTCTAAATGGGACATAGATGATAGGCAAAAGATGTCGTCCTGCAATTTAACTAAGGCACTTCTTGGGAGTCAATCCAAGGAGTTTTTTTGGTATTTTCTAATGCTTTTGGTTCAATTTTTAGATTTTGTTTGGGTGTTTGTAGGTTATAGCACAAGTTGGAATGGATACCTCAATAATGAAACCCCAGATAAGTATATTGGACTTTCACTTTATCACTTTCCTCTCTTAAGTAAGCTTACAAGGTATGATCTTTAAAATACAAATGATGATCACATCTCATGATTTCTTTTGGTTTGAATTTAATTCATTTGAGATTAATTTGGTAGAATGTGGTTGTTGAGATGAAGATTTTTGAATGTGTGCCTTGTCTCAAATGCTAAATTGTAAAATTCTAGTTTCTATAATGTAATACCTTGAAGTTTTCTAACTAATTTTGTCTCAAGAATGTAAAGTATTAGCTTCTAAATTTAATGATGTTTATTCTATGAGGAATTTTCAAGATTTACACTTTTTTTCATGTGGAAAATTCAATAAGCTTTCCACCGATATAAAATTAACCTAAATCCGATAACCGGGTAAGAAGTTATGACTATTTCAAGTTTCCGTCGTAAAGCAATGCCATATTAGTCAGTGGTTCACCACGACACAGGAGAAAATGGTAATTGTCAAATTCCAGTAGGGGTCTGCGATAGTGGCGTGTCGCGCCAAACTTCTAGCTCGCAAATTAAATGATAACGCAATGGCTCTGCATCACGTCATCCCTCAATTACCCAGTTGTCAAATTCTAGTCACACGGTGCGATAGCGCCACGTCGTGCCAGGGGACCAATTCGGGAAAAGTTCACTGAAATTAAAAGACGCATTTAGGATTAAAAGGGTCAATTTCCCACCCCTATTTAAGCCCTTTAACATGAGATTCAGCTATTTGGAACCCAAAATATACTAGCTTCTCTCAATTTTCTCTCAAGAGCAAGCTAGAGTTTTAATTAGGGATTCAATTTCAAGAACATCTCTCTGCCAATCTTCGCTAAATCAAGAACTAAGGTATGCTTTGTGTTGATTTATGGATTCCTTTCATCCATAAATCTCAAGAATCCTATTTTAAATTATGAATCATGATATTTATGTTGTGTAGTTGGTTGTAACCATGTTTATCTTGTTATATGATTTCCAAGTTGGACTATTTACCTGTTTTTTCATGAAACCAGATTAGCAAGTGAGTGAAATCCATAAATTGAATTATTTATAATTCGTCAATTTGATGATTAGGCCTATGCCCTAAGGGTGCATGCAAGGCATTTTATAAAATGCCTAGGAGGATAGAAATTGTGCACTATAGCTTAATTGTGATCCAAAATCACTTCCATGCTATTCTTATGTATTGAAATTATTTGTCGGATTGCTCATGAGTTAGCCATCTGAAATTATGCTATGTATACATGCTATCTTATTCACGTACCAAGCTATGATAATCAAATGCCCATGAAATATTTTCAATTAATGTATTATGGATTGTTGATGTTAGTCATGTATTCAAAAATGCCATGCCTTGTCAGTTTCCTTCCATCGAGTCCTGGGGGTACTTGTACCCAAAAATTATTATTGTGTGCCTAGAGTCCGTGTCATATTTTCATGATATCCTCAGTCGAGCCATGATCCATAGAACTCAGTCAGTTATGTTACTCAGGAAAGATCAGTAATACAGTAATCTCAGTACTAGTTCGTCAGTCAACGAAACTCAGTTAATTTAGTCCAGTTCAGTTCAGTAAGCCACGATCAGTGTCTATTCAGATGGGAGTAGGAATTAGCACTGAGTAACCCCAAGGATAGGAACACATACTGTCGGATAAGGGTGTGATTCTTAGATGTCATCCTTGTATTTCAGAACTATGTAGCCAGCATAGGTTGCGACATCAACACTATAAGATGAGGGTTGATGAGGTAGATAAGCACTGCCAGATGAGGGCTCCACCGTTCTTTTTTTGGAACACTGTCAGATAGAGTCATTTATTGCTTGTCCTTACCGGTGGTGCGGTATTGACACCCTTCCAATTGGGATTACAGATTACACCCCAAAACAACTATAATGCCTTATTTGGGGAATGTCAGTTACATAACTAATTCCCATAGTTTAAGTTACAGAATCAAGACTGTAAAGTACAGTCAATCAGTCTCAGTATTAGAACTCAGATAGTTCTACTGAATTCAGGTATGTTAGATACAATCAACTCAGAACAACATGAAACTCAACTAGTTTTATCAGATTTAGGACTATCAGATACAGTCACTCATGTTATCAGTTATATCATCCATCAGAACTCAATTATTAGTCATATTAGTTATCAGTAAATTTATGTTATCACGATCTCAGATATAGTTACTATGTATTCATGTATGTATTGTCACGTTCATATTAGTTAGTTAGCTAGTATTGTTCATGCATATAAACCCCTGCATTCAGACTACCTCACATGCATACCAGTATATTCAAAGTACTGACATATTTATTATCTCATTAAGTAATTTATTAGTTGGAGTTAGTTGGGAATATGTCCCATCAACTCCTCATTCAGATAGTTTAGTCAGTTAGAGGCTTTCCAGACTATTATGTTCAGACTATCATGTTATTTCAGTTTTGTTTTGGGTATTTTATACACCATTTAGATGTTATATCTTTATCAGTTATGTTACAATCTTGAACCTTATGGCCTTTCAGTTCATGTTTTCATAATCATACAGTATATTATGCAGTATACAGGTACAAATATTAGTCATGGGTTAGATTGTCGTCCTTTGAGGTCATGATCACCGTGTAGCATTCTAGGTACCAGATCCGGTGCATTACAAACTTGGAATCAGAGCCTAAGTTTCAATAGAGTCCTCTTAAGTCTGAATGCCGCATCTAGTAGAGTCTTGTGCATGGGTATGTTGCATGCCACATTTATGTACAAGATACTATAAGATGTTTTAGGAATAGTTTACCTTCTTTCAGTATTTATGTCAAGCCAATTTTCTTAATCACAAGTCAATCTCTCAGTCTAATCTATTTCTCCTTTTCTTTTACAGAAAATGCCTCCTAAAAGAAAAAATGGGAATCAGTCAACCCCTAAGCTCGAAGAACCTTTGGGTAAACATGTTTCTCATGCAGAGTTTAGATCTGCATTCACTACTCTTGGTCAGTCAGTTACTGCTCAGAATGAATGACCAGTTGTCATTCTAACCATCCCTGCAGCCAATTCAGTTACAACCAGGATTTGAGACTTTACCCGAATGAATCCTCCATCCTTTCTCAGGTCTGAGTCAGATGAGGACCCTCAGGAATTCATTGATCAGGTTCAAAAGGTTATATACATCATGGGGGTTACTCCTAGTGAAAGTTCTAAGCTAGCTTCAAACCAATTTCATGATGTTTCCCACACTTGGTTTAAACAGTGAAAGTCAGAAAGGCCTGATGATGCAGGGCCTATTGAGTGGGAGGAGTTTGTCACCGCATTCTTAGAGAGGTTCTTTTCCCTACAACTGAGAGAATCCAAGGTGTTAGAATTCATCAACCTTACACAGGGAAACATGATGGTGAAGGAGTATTTTCTTAAGTTTACTCAATTGGCTAGATATGCCCCTCATGTGGTTGCAGACAACAAGGCCAAGAAGAGTAAATTTGTTTCTGGGGTGAATGATAGTGTGGTCAACGAGTATAGGTCTACGATGTTGAATAGTAAAATGACTTTATCCAGGCTTATGACTGATGCTCAGAATATAGAAGATCAAAAGATTAAGATGAGAGAGGAGTAGAATAAGAGAGCAAAGACAAGTAGTTTCAACTTTGCTCAACTTAAATTAGAAGGAGAAAACCGTTCTCAATTTTCTCCTAAGCCATCAGTTCTAAGTCCTTCGTCAGATAGTTCTCCATCTCCTAAGTTCAATGATGGTAATAAAGATAAGGTGCTAGGCTCTAAGTCTTAGGGCAGTGTCAGCAATACACAAACTAATCCCCTTGGTCAGACTTGTGGTAAGAACCACAAGGTGCTTGCAGAGCTGGTAGCGATGTCTATTTTGGAAGTGGTAAGCCAGGACAAAGAGTTAGAGATTGTCCCTGGTAAAGTTATTAAGGTCAGTAGAACTTTTTCTCAGCTCAGTTCGATCGTCGAACTCAACAAGGTGCCACTTCCAGTGCTACTAGTGGGCAACGCCCAAACAGACTCTATGATCTCCAATCCCGGCAAGATCAGGAAAATTCTATTAATATGGTTACTGGTACGTTACAGATCTTTCATGTGTATGTTTATGCTTTGCTAGATCCAGGGGC
>NW_025869130.1:0-5196 GCF_002878395.1 Capsicum annuum
CCTGTAGATCTGGCCCTCTTGGAATATCCTCTTTCTAATTCTTGTGTTCTTCTCCTCTACCTCTGATCTTCCATTTTCTGTGCAAAAGCTTGGATCCTCGCTACGTCCATATCTTTGTTCAAAGCGGCAAAAGTACAATCTCTAACCAGATATGGATCCAGCCTATCCACATATTGATGAACTCTGTCATCCATAATAGCTACAACATTAGGAGCATATCTCGACAAGGAATTAAATTGGAGACTGTACTCCCTCACGCTCATATTTCCCTGACAAAGATTTAAAAACTGATCTGCATGGGCCTAACGAATCTCGAATGAAAGATAATGATCAAGAAATGCCTCTTTGAACTCTTTCCAAGTAGCTGGGGGTGCATCAATACCCCTAGATCGTTTCCAGTCCTCGTACCAATATATAGCCTCCCCTTTCAATCTATACGCCGCTAACTCCACTGTATCTCTACCCGTTACATGCATAACATCTAAGGCCCTTTGAATTTGATCAATAAAGTCCTATAGGTCGTCGTTAAGATCTGATCCAGTAAAAGTGGGAGGTCCATCTTAAGAAAATCTTGTGTTCGAAGGCTAGCCGCCCTATCTATACAACTAGGACCCGTGGTAGGAATGGCTTGCCCTTGAGCTTGCCCAGCAACTATACGAGTCAAAATTTGCACTCTATTTCTAAGATCTTGATCAGCAGCATTAATAGGTGGCTCTGGAGATATAGTTCTCCTCCCCCTTATTTCTTCCGGAGTGGAAGAAGTTTTTGATGTATGCTCAGCTGGAGCCTCACTTTGATTAACCGGTATTCTTGCTTCTGGTAACCGGCATTATTACTATAATAAAAGAAACAAATGGATTCACTGGTCAACTATGGCTTCATATAAAATATAGGCTCTATCGCACGATCTAAGACATAAAGAAAAAGAAACAATTCCTAAATGTCCATAGCCTCCTATTTATAGATGCGGTGCACAACACACCAATAAACAAGACTCTACGTAGACACAGCTTTGTAGACTCACTAGGACAAACTTCTCTGATACCACTATTGTCACACCTCAAATGCAATTGGGATGGACTGGCACCCGTAATCGAGGAGGCCTGGGAGAACCAGCTCATAACCTTATACTTCCCATGCATACCTCTATGCAACCCGAAATTCGGACAGCATCATGTTGCATATAAAAGGAAATAATCACCTGTATAAGCTCAAGCACACATATATATGTATCTACAATACTTGGTTGTTGGAGCCATCACGTCTATTAACAAAACACCACCTTGACTGTACATTAGGTCTACAAAGCCTCTAGACAATACACAGAGTTTAACAAAGGTTGATACACATCCCGCCATATAACTTTCTATACAATACCAAAAGTGACTGGATATGACACGAAAAGCCCCAAAGCAAACTGGAGCTCACCAAAAGCAGCTGGATATCCTGGCTCCTACTTGTGCGGTGCTCACCAAAAGCAGCTGGATATCCTGGCTCCTACTTGTGCGGTGTATGAGCTGAGGTACCTGTGCCTGTAGCATAAAATGCAGGTCCCCCATGGGGGACGTCAGTATGAAATATGTACTGAGTATGTAAAGATGTAGATAATCGCATATGATATAGGAGCTCAATAGAAATCAGAAACAAGTGAATAAATCGTAATAGGAGTGGACCACACTAACTAGAACTTGTGACAACCTGTACATTGCATTTATTCAATCACTTTACCTTCGTTCTTATCATCTTTGTAATCATTACTGTACTGTACTGTGACCATTAGGCTGCCTCCAGTACATATCAACTGGATCGACCCATGATAGGCTTATTCCCATGGGATACCACCCATAAACACATAAATAGGGATCGACCCATGATAGACTTATGCCCCTGGGATACCACCCGATAAGAGAGAACTTTCATCACTTAGTTCAATTAATCTTTGAGATTGTTATTTCAGTCGCCACCGCATTTTTGATATTTTGAAACAATGATACATCAATAAGAGACATATAAATAGACCATCAATGCAATAACAATGAAGTAAGAACTCATTGGCACATCAATGAAATGTTTTGGAGTCATCAATGCCATAACAATGAAGTAGGAACTTATTGGTATATCAATGAAACGTTTTGGAGTCATTAATAACACATGGATCTTGTTTGAGTACCCGGATACCTTCTGACATTCATTAGTGCAATAAACATGTAAGATTTGGAAAACAAGTAAGTATTGGAATGTCTTGACATCTTGTAGGGTGGAAACAAGTTCATTGGTAACGTAGGACATCATACAAAACCATTATGGATCACATGTTACTGAATAACTTTGGAAACTTTCTTAATAGAACAATTGTTCACTTTTATGCCAAAGATATGGTATAGAGTATGCTTTACATACCTGACTGTCAACCTCCAATACTAGTCCCAAATGAACTTTCCATCTTTTCGGATTACTTATCTAAAATGAACATATATAGCAATCTAGTATTAGCAACCAAATGTCACAATTTAATTATTTGAATTCACCAAACTAGTGGTTAAATAGTAAGCCTTAATTACACCATAAAGGGTGTCACTTTAAACCTCTTATACCCCAATTACATTCACATGCCATGCATATTCATACAACATCCTCCAATATCAAATTTGGATTCATTTATCCTTCCAACCAATCCATTAAACCAAATTGAGCCATAGACATAAATAATCATCAATTCAATAGTATATCACCATATCCACCTTCCATAACTCAATTACCATATCCACCTTCCACAATTCAATACAACCAAACCATGTAAAATAGTCCATAACCCTATTTCCATCACCTTTCAATAACAACCAATACATATAATCCTCCATCACACATATACATATGGAAAAGAACAAAGGCAAACAATATTCATACCTTAGAATTCACCTCTTGATTATGCAATCCTGTTTGCACAAATAATAGGTGCCGTTCGAAGCTCTTGAGATGACAAACTTAGTTATCGGATTACTTTGGAATTTCTACGATTGAATCAAAAGTAATTTAAAGGTCAAATTGGCTAGGGTTTGTTCTTCCTCAATGATTGATGATGAAAATGAGTTTTTGAACTCATATACATGTATACATACACATATTCCAATCCATAATATAATAGGAAATGACCAAAATACCTTTAAAATTTAAATAATGTCAAATCTGTCCTTTGGTGGACTGTTTTAATAAGCTAAAGTAGATCGACCATAACTCTTTGCTCCGATATCGGATTTGGGTAAAATTGGTATCGTTGGAAGGATAATTCAAAGGTCTTTCATTTCATATAAAGTAGAACACCCATTTCGTCCTGTACAAGGAGTTATGATTGTTTGAAGTTGACCCTAAAATTCTATTTTGATAGGCTGAAGTAAAACGAGTATAGATCCTTACTCAGACGTTGGATTTGGATGAAACAAATTGAATTGGAAAGAAGACTCAAATATCTTTCTTTTCATAGGTCACAGCTCTCCCAGTTCATTATATTAAGGGAGTTATGATCGTTCGAAATTGATCCAAAAATTCGACTGGCCTCAGTAGTTTGTGTGCAGGAAATTTTCCTGCACATTTACTATTCCCAAATATCCCAGCCACCGTTTCATAGTTTCGACGTGCTCGATTATATCCAAAACCTGTCCATTTTTGGAAATTTTTATATCGCTGGAAAGAATATTCAATAACCTTTGCATGGAACCATCGAAGGGCAAATTCCGGTATAAAGAAAATAAAAAAAATTAATTCTATATAAATAAGACCAATCACGTACTTGAATACGGGGTGTTACATCTATGGTCTAAATTCAAGGTTGAATGGATTCACATACTACTCAAATAATTAACATGCCATATGGCATAGATTTATGGCTTCGGGATTATCAACGCATCGTAATCATGGTTTTTATTCTAGCCCAAAATATGGGGTGTTACACCACTGCTCCTATTTTGACCCTTCCCAATGGTGTAGATGACTTTGTGGTATACTTTGATGCATCCCGTGTGGGACTTGGTTGTGCGTTGATGCAGCATGGTAAGGTAGTGGCTTATGCATCTAGGCAGTTGAAGGTGCACGAGATAAACTACCCCACCCATGATTTGGAGTTAGCGGTTGTGGTGTTTGCACTTAAGAATTGGCGGCACTACTTGTACGATGTTCACATTGACATCTTCACTGACCACAAGAGTCTGCAGTATGTTTTCTTGCAGAAAGAATTGAACCCAGGCAGAGGCGCTGAATGGAGCTTCTGAAAGACTATGATATAAGCCTGCATTACCATCCAGGCAAGGAAAATATTGTAGCTAACGCCCTCAGCAGGTTGTCTATGTGTAGCCTTTCTCATGTAGAAGAAGGAAAGAAAGAGATGGTGAAGGATATTCACCGCCTTGTAAATCTGGGAGTGCGACTCTTAGATTCCAAAGATGGAGGGGTAATTGTTCATGAGTTAGCTAAGTCATCCCTTTGTGTTGAAGTTAACGAGAAGCAGGTTGAAGATCCCATCTTGACGCAAATAAAGAAAGATGTGGGTCAACAAAAGGTTATGTCGTTTGAAGTTAGTGGTGATGGTATTCTGAGATTTTAGGGTAGGTTGTCCGTTCCAAATATTGATGGACTGCGGGAAAGAATCCTTGATGAGGTACACACTTTGAGGTATGTCGTTTACCCAGGCTCTACTAAGATGTACCATGATCTGAAAACCTTGTATTGGTGGAATAACATGAAACGTGATGTAGCTGATTTTGTGTCCAAGTGTTTGAATTGTCAACAAGTGAAGGTAGAACACATGAGGCCAGGTGGTACTTCCCAAGAGATAGCCCTGCCTTTATGGAAGTGGGAGATGATAAACATGGACTTCATTACAGGACTTCCGAGATCCCGAAACCAGTATGATTCTATATGGGTGATTATAGATCGATTGACAAAGTCAGCCCACTTTTTGCCTGTGAGGACGTACTATTCGGGAAAGGGTTATGCTAAGATTTAAATGATACGTTTACCATGAATTAACTTCATGTAACTCCATGTTGACCCTATCTATTTCATATACTCTTAGTAACTCTGAATGTCTAGTTGTTATGATAATTCTGCTTCTAAGGTGAAACCAATCTCGCATTCCTAGGACAACATCCAATTTGCCTAGTCTATCAATGTCATCTAAAACAAGTAGAACTCTTTTTCCAC
>NW_025869131.1:0-7008 GCF_002878395.1 Capsicum annuum
TTTTTGGTGAATGTATGAGTAATATGCTCGATTGGGGTTGAAATCTCGTTTTTGGACAGATAAAGGCATGGGAAAATACCCAATATACCCTTAATGAGACTGGTATTAAAATATAACTGGGATCCCGATTTCATGGGCCACCGCGATGCGCCACTATCGCGGTGGCTTATTGGAAATTGACGAATAGGAGTTTGGCCGACTCCACGATGTGCCACCATCACGGAGTCCCATTAGAAAATTGACAATCTTTATTTACACCCTCTCCACAATGCGCCACGAATAGGAATGATGGTGTTTTATGACTAGGATTTAAATTAACCATAACTCCTTCATCGAGTGTCCATTTTGGATGCGTCTTATGTTGACGGAAAACTTATTTAATCATCTACGAAATGAAAAGTTGAAATCTAAGGGATTCCACTGGGAAAAAAGTATAAA
The DNA here is from genome assembly GCF_002878395.1 of Capsicum annuum. NCBI lineage: Eukaryota > Viridiplantae > Streptophyta > Magnoliopsida > Solanales > Solanaceae > Capsicum > Capsicum annuum. The sequence goes on from NW_025869131.1 coordinate 439, forward strand.
TCATTCTAGAAGCCAATATTTGATGTTTTAGGGACAAAATTTAGCTAAGAAAAATTTTGGGGCGTTACAATATCCCCCCTTGGGAATATTCATCCCCGAATGTTGACGCGGGATACAGACAAGTATAATTTCAAGCATTCTAAGGCATAGAAAGAATAAGGCATGGATTGTACCTTCCATTTCGTCATCCATTGGATAAAAAAGGTTTGGGTATCTATCTCTCATGTCAACTTCTGATTCCCAAGTCGCTTCTTTAATTTTCTGGTTTCTCCATAATACTTTAACTGAGGCTATCTCTTTGTTCCTCAATCTTCTAACTTGGCAATCCAAATCTGTACAGGCTCTTCTTCATAGGATAAGGAAACTGTCACTTTGATTTCTTCGACAGACAATACTAAAGAATGTTCTCCAATACATTTCTTCAACATAGATATATGAAATACTGGATGAACCAAACCCAGAATAGCTGGCAATTCTAACTCATACGCAACTCCACCTATCCTTCTCACAATCTGATATGGTCCTATATAGTGAGGACTCAGCTTATGTTTCTTCCCAAATTGCATGACTCCCTTCATGGGAGAAACCTTGAGAAACACCCAATCTCCAACCTCAAACTCTAGATCTCTTCTTCTAACATCGGCGTAGGACTACTGATGACTCTGAGCTATCTTAAGTCGTTCTCTACTGACTTTCACATCCTCTATTTCCTAATGAACAAGATCAGGCCCAAATATCTACGTCTCACCTACTTCATACTATCTTATCGGGGACCTACATCTTCTCCCATACCATGCCTCAAAAGGTGCCATCTTAATATTAGAATATAAACTATTATTATATGCGAACTCTATCAATGGCAAGTTCTCTACCCAACTACCTTTAAAATCAATCACACAGGACCTCAACATATCCTCAAGGGTCTGGATGGTGCACTCAACTTGCCCATATGTCTGAGGGTGGAAAGCCGTGCTCAAATTCACTTGGGTACCTAAACCCTTTTGAAACGATCTCCAAAACTATGAAGAAAACTGTGTACCTCTGTCAGATATGATGGACACAGGTGCCCTATGCAAACAAACTATTTATGCAATGAATAGCTTGGCATAATCCTCTCTCGAATAATTTGTCCTGATAGGTGTAAAGTGAGCTGACTTGGTCAACCTATCTACAATCACCCAAATGGAATCATACTGGTTTCGTCCTGTAATAAAGTCCATATTAATCATCTACCACTTCTACAAAGGAAAATCTATCTCTTGAGAAGAACCACCAGGCCTCAAATGTTCCACTTTAACTTGTTAATAATTCAAATACTTGGCAATATAGTTAGCCATATCACGCTTCATATTGTTCCACCAATAAATGGTTTTCAAATCCTGATACATCTTAGTAGAGCCAGGGTGAACAACATACCTCGATGTGTGAGCTTTGTCAAGGATTCTCTTCCTCAGACCATCTACATCTGGCACACACAATCTACCCTTGTATCTCAAAACACCATCACCACCAATTTCAAAAGACAATACCTTTGGTTGACCCACATCTTTTTTGATCTTCATCAAGATGGGATCTTTAACCTGATTCTCTTTGACTTCTGTACAAAAGGAATATTTAGCTATCTCATGAACAACCACTCCTCCATCCTTCAAATCTAAAAATTGCATTCCTAGATTTGCAAGTCGGTGAATATCCTTCACCATCTCCCTCTTTTCTTTCCCTACTTGAGAAAGATTGCCCATAGATAACCTGCTGAGGGCATCGGCTACCACATTCACCTTCCCAAATGATAGTGCAGGCTCTGGTCATAGACTTTTAAAGTTCCAACCACCGCCTCTGCCTGAGATTCAATTTTTTCTGTGAGAAAACATACTGTAAACTCTTTTGATCAGTAAATATATCAACGTGTACCCCATACAAATAGTGCCACCAGATCTTAAGTGCAAAAACTACAACCGCTAACTCCAAGTCATGAGTAGGGCAATTCCGCTCATGCACCTTCAACTACCTAGATGCATAAGCCACTACCTTACCGTGCTGCATAAGAACACACCCAAGTCCCACTCGGGATGCATCACAGTATAAAACAAAACCTTCTGTATCCTCCGAAAGAGTCAGAATAGGAGCAGTAGTGTAACGCCCCGAAATTATGTCCCAAGACGTCACACGATGCTTAAGATCACAAGTGACCCCAAGCTAACCCTTTTACTTGCATAATTCATAAGCAACTGAATAAAAATACAAATTCATACAAATCAGCAGAAATTAACTCTTTTCTGAATCTGATCGATACAAAAATGGAATTTTACAGGATTACAATTCTGCCTTTACAACCAAAATTGAAACAAAATACAACAACTTCTACTGACTATCTATGAAGCCTCTACTAGTACTGACTGTAGGTAGCCTGGTCATGGCTCCCGACTACCCCAACTCAATACAACTAAATAAAGAAAATACAACACTATAAACTCTGTATAACTAACCCAAGCCCTTGAATCAAAAGGACTCATCACCTGCTGAATGGATACCATGAACTAATTGGATCTAAAGGTACAACTATACCTTGTACCTACGTTCCAAGAAAATGTAGCCCATATACGAATATGTGGGTCAGTACCATGGAAAAATACCGAGCATATGGGGGTGCAATGCATATATAAAATAATATCTTAATATCATCACAGTTTATAAAATTATGCATGCTGATATAGATGACTCACTTAGCTCGAATTAAATCATCAAAATCATGAGAGGATGAAATAAGTACAATAACATATGTGAGTTATCATATAATTTGTCAATCACTTTCAGTTCATCAAGAATATCAATTCTCATAATGTAAATATCATTTAAATCTTTCGAAAGAATAACTTTCACAATTCCACTTTCAAATCACTTCATCATTCACCATAGACACAAGCAAACACACACACACTGGGAGATCGTATAGCTGACATAAACCATATGAGCTACATGAAGTCCACTGTACAACCCACGTTGGGGAGAGCCGTCCTATCCTTGCCATCGGAGTAGGACTATCGATATCAAATCCACACAAACTAGTGATCAGTATATAAATCAACCTCAGGCTCACTCCTATGGGGGCACGTAGTTCTAGGGAAGTAAGGTCGCTTTATACCTCCCACTCAGTGCTAAAGATTTCTCTTGGACTTAGCTCAGATCATTTCAAAGACAATCCACAACAATTTCAAAGACAATCCACAACAATTTCAATAATATATAAATATACATCGGGAGCCATCATGCTTCCCATCTATCAAAATCAACCATGTTGTGGATTTCTTTCACACTCGAGTTCAAAACAACTCCATTAAGACCAAAAGGTCAAATCATTCAAAATATCTCAAATATTCAACATTACCATGCTTATAACACACACTTTCTAAAAAAAAGCACAATTTCCAATGGGGATTCACGACCCAAATACCAAAATTATGATAAATATCGTTCAAGATTCATGCTTTATATCTCCACACATGTAAATTCATCTTTCAAAATCATAAACATCAAGATTTCATAATAATCATCATAAGATATGGGTTCATGCTTCAAATTCATAAAAATCAAATAAATATTATGCCTTTGTAAAGAAAATTACTTTTGGGCAAAAGAACGAAAGAGAGTTCTTATTGAAAAATCCCACATAACTTGAATGATGAACTTTAGATCGATACTCATTTTTGAGATGTTAATCGTGACTTTGAATGATGGTTCTTGGAGTTATTGAACTAAGAACTTGGAATCTTGAATAAATTTGCAGAATTAATGGTGAACTTTGGAGGTTCTTGAAGTTCTTGAACTAGGAACTTGGAATCTTGAATAAATTTGCAGAATTAATGGTGAACTTTGGAAGTTCTTGAAGTTGGATGTAGGATCTTAGGGTTTTCTTTTTGAGGGAATTTGATGAAATATAACATATAATTCTTCTAATAGGGTTTAATATAGGGTTTGGATGGATTTTGGGTAAGGGAGAATGACCAAAACGCCCCTAAAAATTAAATAATTCTCAAATCTATCCTTTGGTGGACTATTTTGATAGTCTGAAGTAGATCAACGATAACGTTTTACTCCGATATCCAAATTGGATGAAACTAACTTCATTAGAAAGAGGAATCTCATATCTTTCCATTGATATATAGTATCTCACCCAGATCATTGTGTATGAGGAGTTATGATCGTTTGAAGTTTACCCAAAAATTCACTTTTGATAGGCTGAAGTAGATCGACCAAAACTTTTTGCTCCGATAGACAAATTGGATGAAACCAATTTCATTGGAAAGAGGACTCGTAGTGCTTTCCGTTGATATATAGTAGATCACACAGATCATTATGTATAAGGAGTTATGATCATTTAAAGTTGGAGTAAAAATACGCCAGGCCTCGGTACTTTTTTCCTGCACGTTTACTGTTCACAGTTCGATCGGAATGGTCGTAGTTCGATCGGAATGGTCGTAACTCATCGCTCGAGTGTCCGTTTTCGATGATCTACATATCATTGGAAAGCTTATTTGATACTCTACGCAATGGTAGGTCAATGTATTAGAAATACTACACAAAAAATTTATGGATCGCTCTAAAGTGTAGAACTCGATACGTTCTCACGAAATCTTTACGAAGAAAATTTTTTGGGGTATTACATTATCTCCTCCTTGGAAACATTCATCCTCGAATATTGCTTGATAGGGTAAAAGCACTAATCAACTGACCTTATTAAGGGACGCAAACATCTGAGACATATCAGTATGATTGGAATTACAGTTTCCTAGTCCTCATACTGAACATGCATATCTGACACATAAATATCTAGCTGAACTGACTCTCGAATGTATGAATGTGTATGCAACAATAGCCAATTCAAGGCTCGTAATGCGAACTTGAGCATGAACTAGATGTGTTTAAAACACGAAAGCTTTAAGAAATCATGGGGTATCTCCCCCTTGGGAATCTATGTTCCTCTACAACACTTTTTTCACAAGGTTACTAAGACTATGCACGGGGCACCTATGAATTAGCTCATACGCATGACACACGAACAGAGGTGTACTCGTAACTACTGAGATGCTCCGTATGGAAATAATTTCATTCCTAAGATCCTTGGATAACATGATGAATGATAAATGAGAAGGTACACTATACGATTCTAATTGATTGAGCTGGAATACTTGGAAAATAAAGATCGTTTAGTAGAAGTTTACGAATTGAAGAATAACTTGCTTCCAGAATCTGAAACATGTACACCACAATCCCTCAAGATAACCACTTAAAACTTCAACTAACCACAATATACATGAAAGCTTAATCTCAATCTTACTTCACATTACCACTTAGCTCAAAATAAGCATACACCATCTAGAGCTTCAACGCTTTCAGCTCAACTTCAAAATTTCAATCTTAGAGTCTAACGCTCAACTCAAATTTTTCTCATCCTTAAAGGACCACACTACCTCTTTCATCACTTATTAAAATCATGCTTGTAAACTTATATTTCTAAACCATAAGAATCAAAATCACATCTAAGAAGCTAAACCATTATAGTCATACACTAATCCTCGAAATTAAAGCAGTCCCATAATATCTTGGGTGAACTTTCTCATCATAAACACAACATCAAACTTAATCACGAATCAACCAAACATAGGCTCTTATATCCACTATTCAAGACTACTAGATCACTTCCTAACAACTAATACCATTAATCAAGAAATCATCATAGTCACCTTCACGATCACCAATCATTCAAACTTAACTTTTAGCACACAATATAACTTAAAACTTTTTGCACAAAATTTCCACTTAGAAACTATAAAATAGTCCTCAACAAATGCTTGCCCATTTAAACTTCATAACAATAATAATTGGTCATAATCATATAGCTTATCTTATTCACAATCCATTAACACATCCTTCTTTCACCTGTCACTACTATCTATCCTTCATACACAACTTAACTTAGTTCATAGCTCTCTACGTCTTAACTTAACTTCCTCTTTCAATCTGGAGAGTGCCCAGATTAACAACACTTACCCACCGAGTACTTCCATCACTAACCTATACTCTCTGTCATACAAATATCGTCAACACCCGTTTCATACCTCGAGCAAACTATACACTTCCTGTTAACCCAATTGCATGCAAAAAGGGATTGCGCTATACTTATGCTCAACAAATCACACTTACCATCCTTCTTACTACTACACCTCCACATCACACATTTTCAGCTAGCATAAGGAACAAGATGAAATACAAGTTGCTAGTCGATCGAAATAGGCCGCACACGACTTCACTAGGCTTTGAATATGAATTTTGAAATTTTTTTTTGAGATGAATAACAAAGCAGCTGTGCTAGTGAATCGAAAGAGCCCCACACAGCTTCACTAGACTTTGATTTTTCACAAACATAATGATAACAAGATTACATAATACAAGAGATAGAAACTTGACACACAATAGTCAACGATCTAAGAATACACCTTACTCTATCTTAATTAAATAACTCATAAGAATGAGGGCATAACTTTCAACTTAAGGAACTTAACACACTAGAGG
>NW_025869131.1:7108-19209 GCF_002878395.1 Capsicum annuum
GAATACACCTTACTCTATCTTAATTAAATAACTCATAAGAATGAGGGCATAACTTTCAACTTAAGGAACTTAACACACTAGAGAGATCCTCTCAAGCCCTTTGTGTAACTTTTGAAATTTCTTTTAGAAAATATAGAAGCATTACCTGGGAAGAACTAGAGCTTGAGAATCGTGTTATCTCAAAAATAATACATAGAGGGAGAAGTATAATTAACATTGTAGATTCTGAGGAGGAATCTGAAAGCACACCTAACCTAGGCTTATTTCATGACTTTTATGAACATGAACAAAGTACTTCAATCTTTGGAACTCAAAAGCACTGACAGGATACTTTCTAGCTCTCTTACAATCCCATAACTATCTACGGAGAATTAAGCTTAAATGTTTCTGATACCTTGAAAATAAGGCAGAGTTGGGCAGAATAGAGTAAGATGAGAATCTATATAAGCTTCTTGGAGAACCTTTTTATAGCACGATCTTAGACTTGAAAGAAGGGAAACATTTCCTAAATTCCCTGTAGCCTCTCAAAGAAAAGTACAGACGTCTTTATACCGTTCCGCAAAAATCTACTAGACACGACTTCATAGACACCTTAGGACACTTGAACTCCGTGCTCTGATACCAAGTTTGTAACACCCCAAAATTGGGTCCCGAGACGTCACACAGTGCTTAAGGTCATAAGTGACCCCAAGCTAACCCTTCTACTGGCATAACTCATAAGCAACTGAATAAAAATACAAATTCATACAAATCAGCAGAAATTAACTCTTTTCTAAATCTAATCGATACAAAAATGGAATTTTACAGGATTATAATTCTGCCTTTACAACCAAAATTGAAACAAAATACATCAACTTCTACTGACTGTCTATGAAGCCTCTACTAGTACTGACTGTAGGTAGCCGGGTCATGACACCCGACTACCCCAACTCAATACTACTAAATAAAGAAAATACAACACTATAAACTCTGTATAACTAACCCAAGCCCTTGAATCAAAAGGACTCATCACCTGCTGACTGGATACCACGAACTGACTAGATCTAAAGGTACAACTATACCTTATACCTATATTCCGAGAAAATGTAGCCCACGTATGAATATGTGGGTTAGTCCCATGGAAAAATACCGAGCATATGAGGGTGCAATGCATATATAAAATAATATCTTAATATTATAACAGTTTATAAAATTATGCATGCTGATATAGATGACTCACTTAGCTCGAATTAAATCATCAAAATCATGAGAGGATGAAATAAGTACAATAACATATGTGAGTTATCATATAATTTGTCAATCACTTTCAGTTCATCAAGAATATCAATTCTCATAATGTAAATATCATTTAAATCTTTCGAAAGAATGACTTTCACAATTCCATTTTCAAAGCACTTCACCATTCACTAATAGCATTCAACCAGAATGCACACTTGGAAAATTTTGCATGCAACTTATGATCTTTAAGGGTCTGAAGGATGATTCGGAGGTGATTGGAATGGTCCTCCTCGCTCTTAGAATATACTAATTGTCATCAATGAATACAATGACAAACAGATCTAGAAACTAATAGAAGACCCTATTCATTAGATCCATGAAAGCTGCAGGGGCGTTAGTCTACCCGAAGGACATGACTAAGAATTCATAATGGCTATATCTGGTTTGGAAAGCTATTTTGGAAAGATCTGACTCAATAACTTTCAACTGGTGATATCCTGAATGAAGGTCTATCTTTGAAAGATATTTAGCACCCTGAAGTTGATCAAAAAGATCATCAATCCTAGGAAGGGGATATTTATTTTTAATTGTGACCTTATTTAACTGGAGGTAATCTATGCACATACGAAGGGAATCGTCTTTCTTTCGCACGAAAAGTACAAGTGCACCCCAGGGAGACACACTGAGGTGGATAAAACCTTTATCTAGAAGATTTGCTAGCTATTCTTTTATCTCTTTTATCTCTGCATAAGCCATCCTATATGGCGGAATAGAAATAGGATGGGTATCTGGTAGTAAATCAATACCAAAATCTATCTCCCTATCAAGTGGTATTCCTGGGAGATCATCTGGAAAGACTTCCAAGAATTTATTCATTACGGGGAGAGACTAAAGTGGGATACTTTCGGCACTAGAATCTTTAACCCGAATAAGATGATACAAGAAACCTTTGGAAATAAGTTTATGGGCCCTGAGATAAGATATGAAGTGCCCTCTAGGTGCTAGAGAATGTCCCTCCCATTCTATCACTGACTCATTCATAAAAGAAAAGGTAACTCTTTAGGTCGTACAATTCAAGGTGGCATAGTACGAATGGAGCCAGTCCATCCGTAAGATGGAATCAAAATCAATCATATCAAGTTCTATGAGATCGGCCTCAGTATCCCGACTGAAAATAGACATAACATAATTTCTATACACCCTCCTAGCCCTAATAGAATCTTCCACCGGGGTGGAAACCAAAAAAGGTTCAGCAATCACATCAGGCTCAAACCTAAAACCAACAGCCACATATAGGGTCATATAAGACAAAGTAGACCCGGGACCAACTAATACATACATATCATGAGAAAAGATTTGCAAAGTATCAATGACTACATCTGGTGAGGCCTCTGCCTCCTGGAGGTTGGTCAAAGCATTCAACCAGTTTCGACCATTTTCGGTGGCTGAAGTGGTACCCTTCTGAGGTGGTGGTGCAGATGAATTCGCCTGTGACTTGGCTCCTCCACCATTAATCTTTGTTGTCGGATAGTTTCTCTGGATATGGCCTGGCTAGCCGCATGAATAACATACCAAAGCACCAAACTGACATCTCCCGAGATGATTCCTCCTATATCTCCCATAGCGTGGATAGGACTAAGAGGTCTGGGATACACTTCCCTGTGATTGCATACCCTGCATCCTCGGTCCCTGACTAGACTAAAAATTCTAAGTGCGCTGCTCAGCTGTGGGTCTGAACACTAGATCACTAGCTGCCGACTGTGCATTACCCCAATTCTTTTTTTTGCCATTTCCCACCCCAATTACCGCACTGCTGCTGACTATGACTCTGGTCTGTCGCTTTGGCTCTCTTTGCCTGCCTGTCCTTTTCCCTAGATTTGGCTATCTTTTTCTTCTTCTTCTCAACTTACTGTATGTGGATTGACAGTCTAGCAAAGTCCGTATCCCTATTTAGCATAGCTCCCTGACATTCAAGCACCAGATTATCTGAAAAGCCAAAAGTAAACTTCCTCATTCGGGCCCACATACTACTCATCATCTCAGGAGCATAACGGTCCAGCTGGTTAACTTTAAAGTATACTCCTTAATACTCATCTTACCCTACTTAAGGTTCATAAACTCCTCTACTTTAGCTTCCCCCAGCTCTAGAGGAATGAATCGGTCAAGAAAATCTTCCATGAACTCGTCCCAAACTGTGGGCTCAGCACTGTTAACCTTTGCATCTTTCCACCCGTGGTACCATTGGTTTGCTACATCCTTTAGCTGTTATACTGCTAGCTCAACACCCTCCACCTGATCAATATACATTACTTTGAAAATCTTCTCTATTTTGTCTACAAACTCCTACGGGTCCTCTTCTACCTTAGCGCCAGAGAACTTGGACGGGTTCATTCTTATGAACTGGCCCACTCTAGTAACTTCAGAAGTAACAAATGCAGACCTAGTATCCTTCGACCTTTGAGTCTGTACGGATACCAGCTGTGCCAGCATGTGAATAGACTGTCTGAATTCAGTATTAAAAACCTCTCCTTAACGAGGCTGAGTGTGATTAGCCCCCCTTCTAGGGAGGTCTGGGAGGACTGGTCGGTACAGAAGGTTCTCCCGAAGTAGGAACAAGTTCTGGGGTATGAGCTATGTTACAGGTCTGTATCCCATGGGTGGGATGGACTTCATCATCCTGATAATTAACGTTGGTCCAATGGAGAGGCATCGCTGGTTTTCTGAAAAGCAAGAGGTCATTGATTAGGGGACATATTAGACTCTGAAGCACGAACTAAATCACAAAGAAGAGAAATATTCTTAAAGGCCTAGTAGCCTCCTGCTTATAAGTGTGGCGCGCTATACACCTATAAACAAGACTCTACCCGATGCAATTTGCAGACACCCTGGGACTATGAACCGTTCTCTGATACCAAGTTTATCATGACCCGAATGAGGGCCTGGCCATGACGGACATCTTGAACCATAAAGGCTCAAAACGCCCTTGTTTATCTGGTAATCATGCACAATATTCATATAATAAAAAAAGATGTGGAAATATAATCTGATGCGGAAACATGGTCAATTATGAATTAAACACAAGTATGGAAATTGTAAATCAACTACATTAAATAATATCTGACTCAGTCTGGGAAATCTCTACTACATAAAATTCTGACAACTGTTTAAAACTGGGACAAGGCTCCCAGTAGACAAAAACTGAAATAAGTGATATAATTTGAAAAGACAGGCCTTTTGGAATAGAGAAGGCTCACCACTGCACAATCTGACCAGCTGTCTGAATTATCTATTGCTTATCTGGACCCCTAGACTGAGTCTCAAAACCTGAGAGGTAGGGGGTCAATACAGATGTACTGGTATGCAGAGCATATCTAAAATAATCATTTATTATTCAACATATATGAGAGCAATTTAAAACAGTTCATAAGTGTATCATATAGTAAGAATTCACATGGGCATTTTAAAGACTCTGTAAAAATCATCTCAACTCTGAGAAATCTGTGGTACTTCTGTGCTAGGTGGTATACCCTACAACTCTAAAAAATTCCATGGGCTATATAAAAACTGCCATTAAATAAGTAGCGAAGCCCCCAACCTAAGTGCATAACAAGTGTCGGAGTCTCTGAACCAATTACACCACACGACCATCGCCAGCATACAATAATAATCTACCCGTATCGGCAAATATGGTTTCAGGCTAAGAGTTGGTTGAACTCGCACCTTTTTTAGGTAACTACCTAACCCTCTTTAAGCCCTTTTCTTAAAACTCTATCAAAACATACAGTCTCTAAAAACATACTCTAAAAACATGCTCTAAAAACATAATCTGTTATGGCATAAACACATATGGTATCGTCATACCATTGACTTGCAAGTCACATCTCTGAGACAATATTAGTCTATAATAAATCTCTATTTTAGAAACATAAGTTTTGGGACCACCATTTCAATAATTCAATTCAAAGAATCTCTTCCATTTCAATAATTCAATTCAAAGAATCTCTTTCTCAAACCTCATGTAAATACATGCAAGGAATTCATCTTTGTCAAGCATTTCAGTAGTACATTACAGGGTGGTCATGTCAAAGTTGTCAATTCACATGCAATTCTTTCTCTTAAACACAAGAACACATTTATGTCAAGAAACACCCTCTCAACAATTTCAAATCATGCTCAAATGCTATAATATAGCGAAACATCTTTGAAATCACAAAACTATAATCTTTAATTCAATACACGAGAGGGAGTTCATAATTTATGCTCTCAATGATCTTAAATCTCAAATTCCATACATATATGTATACATGTAAATCAATTTAAGGGATAAGACCACAAGGTCAAAACAATAGTAACATTAAAACATTCAGAGTACGTAATTTAGAACATAGATTCCAAACCCCCTTTGAAATTCATGGATAAAAATCTAAAAATCATGCTCTAATGGTTTTAAGTTCATGCAGTTTTTTTAGGATAAACTCCATGTACCTCTATCTATAAATTTAAAAGATGCTTGTTCATGCCCACAACTTGGGGATTCCAAATCTTTAATTTGTTTTGAAAACCCAAAGTTGAATCTTAATTTATTAGGATTATCAATATAGAACCCTAGAGAGTGTTCTTGAATATTTTTGGTGAATGTATGAGTAATATACTCAATTGGGGTTGAAATCTCGTGTTTGGACTGATAAGGGTGTGGGAAATACCCAATATACCCTTAATAAGATAGGTATTAAAATATAATCGGGAGCTCGATTTCATGGGCCACCGCGACGCGCCACTATCGCGGTGGCTTATTGGAAATTGACGAATGGGAATTTTGCCAACTCAGTGATGCTCCACCATCACGGAGTCCCACTAGAAATTAACCATTGTCATTTACACCCTCTCCACAATTCACTAAGGACAGGAATGATGGTGTTTTATGACTAGGGGTTAAATTAACCATAACTCCTTCGCTAAATGTCCGTTTTGGACGCATCTTATGTCGACGGAAAACTTATTCAATCATCTATGAAATGAAAAGGTGAAATCTAAGGGATTCCTCTGAAAAAAGAGTATAAATAATTCTAGAAGACAATGCTTAATATTTTAGGGACAAAATTTAGCTAAGAAAAACTTCGGGGCATTACAGAAACCTACCACCAAAAAAAATCATTCATGAATACTTTGATAGTGTCCTCCACCACGTTTCAGAAGATAGACATCAGACATCCCCAGAATTTTTCTCCTGCATTATATATTGAAAGGTATTCACCTGAAACCAAATGTCCAATATGGAGAAGTGAAAGTGGTCTCCTCTTAGTCTTTAGAAGCAATCAAAATATTATTATATCCCAAATAACCATTAGAAGATAATACCCTTTCTTACTAGTAAGACAGTTTATCATCTAATCTATTAATGGAATTAGAAAGTGATCTTTTTTAGTCCACACATTCAACTTCCTTTAATCCATGAGCACCTTGCAGATTCTGACTGGTCTCATCAGAATAAGCCCATTATTTTATACTAAGAACCACATTAAATCTATCTTTCTTTGGCACACATTGAATTGAGGTCACCTATATACTATCTGTAATAGGGTAAACCATGTCGTCACCCAACCACTTGATGATTTCCTTTCTAAATACCTCATGCATAGGTGGATTTAACCTACATTGAATCTTACAATAGGAATACAATTGGGTTCTAGCTAGATTTTATAAGTGTAAATTACTGACAGAATACCACAACAATGTCAATAATGAACCATCCAATGACCATCTTAAACTTTTTCCGTACAAAATTTAGAGCCCTAACCTGCCATTCGACTAAATCATTTGCACTAATGAGAAACAAGGTAATTTTGTCTCTCAAGAAAATATAGCAAAGATAGGATGGGTAAGACTTAAGATCCAAGACTAAAAGCTCCTCAACAGAAGGCTTGGATGGTTGATTTGCTCGATTCTTCAAATCCAAAATCTATTTTTTTGGAGAATCAAAGTAATTCCCCATATCGATTAGTGCACTCACCATTTCATCATATTATATATATCATCACCATAAAAGTTCATGATCATAACTATCAGTGCCTCAATACCAAGTCTCTCTTTAATAGGAATTATCAAGGGTTCCTCATCAATCAACAACTAAAACCATGCACATACCATTTGGCTGCTTCATAGGTTGAAAGACATTGAATATTATCTCCTCATTATTCAATAAAAATTTTAATTATCCAATTTCCATATCAATGAATAGTCATTGAGTCACTAGGAATGGTCGCACTAAGATAATGGGAACTTTAAAATTAAACTCATAGTCAAGAAAGATGGATGACTCAACCTCCACTAGAACATTGTAAAAAATAACCAAAGTTTCTTTATAGTAAGATCTGTTATAAAAATTCTCATCAAAGTTGGTTTGGGTACTCCCAACCCCAACTGTCTAAACATGGCTAACAATATCACATTAATTATAGCATAATAGTCACATAAAGCCTTTACAATATTAAGATCTCCTATGGTGCATGGAATGGTGAACTCTCTAGGATCTTTTTTTTTTTACACAAGAGATCAGGAAGCTATTGCATTACAGTGCTGCAAGTTATCAATAAGCTCAAAAATCATGGTCATTTTATTCTTATAAGATACTTCATAAGCTTAGCATAGCCAGACATTTATTTAAGTGACTCAACTAGAGATATTTCTATAGGAAATTACTTCAGCGTTGACATAAAACTATGAAATTACCTTCTTCATCACTTTTCTTTAATCTCTATGGGAAAGGTAGGGGAGATCGTAAAATAGGAGTCAAAATCTTTTTGATTTCCTTTTCTTCCTCTTTTTAGCCATAGTCTCCTTTTTATCAACTACAAATAAATTTTTAGTCAAACGTTCAGCGAAAACCCGTCCTTCTAATTCATCTATATTTTCAAAATCAATCATCCCAGGCTTGGCTACATTATCAACAACTAATGATATAGGAGGGTTGGGAGTCATCTTACCACTTCTAATAGTCACAGACTTGCATTGGCCATTATTTTATAGATTTTAAATAGTATTATTTAGAGGTGTACCATACTTGATAAAACACAGGGGTACACCACCTTATAAGGGACCAGATACAAGAAATAAAGTAGTAAAGCAGCAAGGAAATAAAACTTTGCAGGAAAGTAAAGAACACAATAATTTAGCATGGAAATCTCCTTGCTCAAGTGAGGAAAAACCAAGGCTTGCCCTCATAAGAACTTAAGAATCCATTATAATCAAACTCATGATTATAGACTCCATTGGAACTTAAATCTAAGATCCACTAATTTATAACAAATCTATTACCAACTCCCCTTGAAAACTCGGTCAAGATCTCTTCTCAATATTGATTACCTCTAACCAATATCAACTCAGGTAACTATATATAAGAAAAGAATTACTCTTAAAAGATGAATTATTCAATTGCAGACCACGACTTGACTCAAGAAAAATTACTCTTTCAACATATAGAAACTTGGAACTTGAGCAATTTTGAGTTTTATTGTTTTTCGTCTTGAATAGCTAAATTGCAAAAACTGTTGAATTGAAAAACATTCTTTTCTATTTATAATAGGATAATGATTAGGTTAGAATTTTGATTGGACTAGGTGTCCAGATTGGTACACAGCTTACCTACATAGTTTGTTACACTATTAAACAAAACTGCATAGATATGTGACAACTATATGTTTTCATGAAGACCTAAAGAACCGGTCTCTTATTGTCAGCTGATCATCATCAAAAAAGATATAGCAATTTCCCCCCTTTTGATGATGACAAACCATAAATTTTGGAGCATTAAATTTTATTCAATCAAGGGTGATCACCACTACTGTCAATGAATATTCCCCCTATCACTATGTACCATGCTTTCCCCTGTCAATATACCAACATACTGCTTATGCTTCCATGCTTCCCTATGTCAATATACCAATATGCTTCCCTCTGTAAATATACCTATACCTCAACACATCATTCAACATATGTGCCTATACCTGGTACCTGGTCCCTACCATATGAATTCAGTATTCCTACTTTTGGCATCATTAAAAAGTAAGAATAGTAAACCAGGAGTAAAATAAGCACAAGTCAGTGTAGTCATGGCCATTGGGGCAACGCTAACATGAAGAACAACTTATACAGTAAAGAAGAGATAGATAAAACACACAAACAAGGATTCGTTTATATTAAAAGTTAAGTATTATGCAGTGCATGATTTAAATTTTCTATTCCTTAGAAAAATCCATGAAAATCAAGAAATTTAAATGGGTGAATGACTTAGAAAGAGGGTTTGGAGAAGTAGAGCCATCTTATTATTTTCTGCAACATAAAAGTGTAACAATTCCTTGGTTAGCAGCTTTATCTCAATATTCAAGATAAGAACCTCATTAATTAGAGTTAAAACTCTCTTTTTTAGTTCAAAATTCCATAACTCTGTAGTTTCTACATATTAGTGATTTATCATGGTGCTTGTCATGCAAAATTGATAAGTTCATTTCATCTAAGTGGATAGTTCACCCCTATTATATGACTATCCTTATTTACCAGAACAAGTTTCATGAGTTTTACAATGTAATCCTAATCATTAATTCCAGACAAACTTTCTTAGACCATCTCTTAAACTTTTAAGTGAAGTTTGATAGTTTTACAACTCTATTGTTCATTCCCTTTTCCTGATCTCTACCTCTCCAAGTTTGAGCAAGTGAAAAATACACCTGAGTTATAACATTGTACACTATTAGAAAGCAATTAAAGTTAAAGGAATAACAATGCATATACTTACAACGATTTAGAATCACTATGTACTTTAACCCTACTTTTTTATTCCATCATGGTTCCCACAACCAAAGTTGTAGGGTTAAGCTATGAGTAATTTCACGAATACAATAACAAAAGAGGAAGAAAATATCATTAGAATAAAGGACGATTATGTAATGAGCATAATTCCAGAAACATGTTCAAGTGTGAAAATATCATCCATTAATAAATGAGAAGAAGGATCGTTCATGGTACCTACCAATGATCATCCTATCCGTTATTTGAGACACCTACTCTGTAAATACCGGTGCATTTAGTATAAGTTTTGTTTTGTGTATAAATACTCCTATTAGGTTTATTATTTTAGTTTAAATTCTATTACCACTTTTAATGAACATAGTTCTTCTTGCAAGTACAAACATCAACTTTTAAGGTTTTAACTCAAAGGAAGATTCAAGATTTTTCATCTTATTCTTTATAGGTTTATAATTATGTTCTGTTCTCAAAATTATTCTTGTGTGCTTACAATCGTAAATAGCTAAAATCCACAAATAGGATTGTGGGAACTATGATGAATTAGAAAAGTAGTGTTCAATGTATGACATAAGTCTCAAAAGATATTTATGTATGAATTGTAATTCTCTTTGATATGATTGCTTTTTAATGGTGTGCAAGGTTAGAAATCTCCTTATCCTTACTAGCAATTAAAAAAAGGTGTAATATATGGTAAAAGGGAATTAAGAATGAGACTCGGAGATATCAAACTCCATTTAATAGATTGAGCTTGTAAATGGGATAGCTAATCTGGGATCCATAATAGGGGTTAGTAGTGCAAACTCATGAGAGGATAATACACTATTAAGGATGGTAATATAATAGAGCGTAAAGTCATTTAGATGAACATAACCTATTAATTATGTATGCCAAGTATAGGGAGAGATCACTTGTACAAAGAACCTATGGACGTATGAAGTTATGCGGAACATAGTCCTAGTGCTTCTCTCATATTGATTATAAACCAAAAAAAATCAACAATTGTTATATTTTGAAGTTAGAAATACAAATCCCACTTTTATAGGAAATTACTTATTTATTACTTAGATAGACACATAAAAGAGATTTAATCTTATTTCCTATAGGATTAACCCCAATATAGTTGGGTTGTATATTTGATCTATTAAGACTTTATACTTTTATCAGAGGTGCAATTTGGGTGATATCAAATTTTGGCACCATTGTTGGAGAATATGGTTAAGGAGTTGATAGATTGCGTTTATTTTTTTGTTGGTTTCTATTTCTTCATGTTGTTTTTTTATTCTTTCTAGGGCACACATCAATGCATGCTAAACACTTAAAGTCAAGGAAATCCCCTTATTCTACTTGATCTAAAAACTGAAACGATTGAGATCTAGAAGAAGAATGCTTAAAAAGTAAGTTTATAATAAAAGAGTTGTAGATGAGGGAGTTCTGAACCATCCATGACATCTTCATGGGCTTCAGGAGACTATAGAGAAAACCACTACTTGAATGGTTGCTGAAGAGAATGCACGGCAAGAAGCTGTCAGGTAAGCAGTAATGGAAAAAAGAGATAGATGAGCAGAAGTGGGCCGTCTAGACACACTTGAGCAACTAAAAAGACAGAGAAGGAATAGAGGTCAACAAAATCCCCAACATGTAACGATCCAAAATTGTCTCCCGGGATGTCACACGGTGCCTAAGGCTATGAGTAGCCCCAAGTTAACCTTAGAACTGGTTTTTACCAATGACACTTAATTCAAGATAAGAATGGACTCAACACTAGCATAGTCATATCACATGAAAGGAAATATGGAAAAGATACTCAGTCCATAAGACCACAATATAGAGAAATCTCAAAAAAACCACACTATCAAACCCTCGACACATCACAAGTCTGACACTAGTCTGACAAGCCTCTACAAATCAAAATCTAGAGAGCCGTTGGGACAGGTCTGCAACTGACTCGAAATGAACTAAAGATAAAACATAGTCTCTCAAGTACGGTAAATATCTAAAGATCGTTCCTCAAACCATGAGGACTCACCACTCTAGAAACATTGGTAACGTACTTAAAGAATCATAGGCGAGGCTGGGACTGA
>NW_025869132.1:0-7323 GCF_002878395.1 Capsicum annuum
GTTGCTGATGTCCTAACCAAGCCACTTCCACATGCTTCTTTCAGTCATATGTTTGACAAGTACCAACTTGCGGGGGGGTAAAAGAGATATCCGAGAATAACTTGTAATTATATTATAGTTATCTGCTTGTACAACTGTAATTAGTTATTATATCACTTTAGGATTGTAATTATTTGTCGTATTACGTTAGTACTCGGTGTTGTATTAGCGCCTATATATTCTTCACTAGCCTATGAATAAAGCTTGCTCTTCTCGTTCTCTGTCCAGCAGTAGTTGTTTTACCCTAGACCCCTTACGTGTGAGATTTCACTGGATATGTTGTTGCTGTTTTTCATTTTTTTCAATTGTTGTGAGATTTTTCTGGATTCTGCAGCAATAATTCAAGAAGAACAGGAAAGCCTCGGAAACAAAGTGCTTCCTCAATGGTACTTGTTTTCCGGGTGAGTGTAAATCTAGCTATATTCCGAAATGTACTTTCAGTAATTGCTTTTAAAACTAAAACATACATTTGTTAAGGTTCAGTAAACCGATTGGTGTTGACTCAATTATCGAGTCATTCAATTAAAAGTCAGTTCGAGTATCCAAAGAGAAAAGAAGTATACTATTGATTCACATGTAAACGTAGTTCATCAGGATCATCTGTTGCAAATGACTTGACATCTTCAGCAACATTTTTCGAATCTTCCAACGTCTTTAGATTTTGACAAAATCCCAACAACCGAGATGACATTTGTCTGTAATCTGCTTCCGGATAGTCTCAAATTCAGATGTTAATGCCTTATTTATAAACACCACACTATTAAAAAGGTTCCAACTCTCACATGGATCGATACATGGAACCCGTCAACAATGAAGTAACACAAGAGAATCACCATATAAATGCACATTTCCATTCATTTAATAAAAACGTTACCAAATAAAATGTGTGGGATCGTGTTAACCATTCTGAGCTCATGAACTGAGAACTTTAGTGATGCCCAACTGAGTAATATTACAAAAAATTCTATCAACGCAAGAATATGTTACAATACAAAAAAGATCACATCTCCTTGGAAGCCACACGTTGCTTGAAATAGATAATTTAGTGGTATTTTGCGACAAAGGAACCAAAATGAAATCCCAAGAGTTCAATCCTTCTGCCCTTGAACTCCTTTGCTAATACTCTTCTGAATAAGAATCACTCTCCCCTCCTGAGAAGAAACAAAAAGGGTCAGTAGAAGTTCGACAAGTCACATTATTCAGATGCAGATTTAGCGTGTGTTCAACTGAACTCACATCTTTCAACTCAACTTCATGTGAGAACACACATACACACACTGACAGACACAGGAAAACGCATATGACAATCATTTAATTTTATTTTTGTTTAACAACAACACTGAATAGAATAAATAAAAGTGTAGAAACTAATAAAACATGTTTATAAAATTAATTAAACAACATAATGTTAAAAAGGGAAAGTAAGTTTAATAATTTAATCATACTATATATTTATATACACACACACACACACTTACATCGATCGGAGAAATGAACATCTATGGGTTTGTTTCCGAGGTCAAATTGTTCTTTTTGAATTCGTGCAGCAGATTCCCCAAGTTCGGGAAGACACCCTCTTAAAACAATCTGTTGTAGTGTGTTGATTTCTGCAAACTCAATGGGTATCTCTTTTAAATACCTGAAACCGCTAAGCATGAGGCGTTCAAGGACAGGAAAATTGTCATGTGTGGCTTCCCAGTATTTGAGATCATGTTGGATGATGTGCAAAAGCTTCAATCGAATAAATCCCCTAACATTTGGATGCCATTCTTCGCCACAACAAGCAGCATTCATCAGCTTCAGCACCTCAAGGTTAGGCAACTCAGCTATGATGTCCAAGCACGACCAACTTAGCCAAGTTCCATCCAACTTCAACTTCTTGAGCGTTGCTGGAAAAGCTTTTGCTCTTGGAAGGGTCCCTAGTGAAATTCTTGCACTCATCGGGCAAAAAATTAATTTTAAACTCAAGGTTTCAAGTTGCTGCAGATGGACGAGATTGTTGAGAAGCCCAGAGTCCTGAATACTTTTGAAGTCATCCACATCTCCTCTGATTCCTAGTTTTTTAGCATTCTGAATCCCCAAAATAACCTCCTTCGTGCAATAACGTGGAGACAAGTAAGAAATAGTTTGTATATTTGGAAAATCCAAGAGTCTCCCTTTGTTAACAGATCCATCTGGGAGATTTGGAAGATAAAATGTTCGCAGTTCCAGATGCCTTAATTGCGTTAGTCCCCAAATTTCTTCATGAAAATATCCAATTGCAAAATTAGACCCTTCAGCTATGAATGTCTGCAGATTCCATAACCTGTAAATTGCTCGAGGTATGTGAAATTCCCGTACGAAGGACAATGCTAGGTACGTCAACCAAATGAGGCTTACTATCTGTTCAGGGAAACTATAAATATGCATGCATCTCAAGTCCAAGACTTTGAGTAATTTGTAATGAAAGTTTCTGAGATTAAAAGATGTTGAATAACGTCCAAAAAGGAAAATAGAATGGGTTCGTTCCACAAAATTGTTGTCATCATGAAATCTCAACTGACGATGTACAGGGGTAAGAAGAGCCCTATAAAGATCACGGGGAGAAGAATACATTGCAAATGCATTACTAATCGAGCTCTTAAAGGGATGCGTCATTTGCAAGGGAGAAATTAGGGATCCTGAAGGAAAATGTTTTCCATCTAACTTCTTAAAGGGTTGCATCATTTGCATGGGAGAAATTAGGGATCCAGAAGGAAAATGTTTTCCGTCTAACTTCTCAAAGGGATGTATCATTTGCATGGGAGAAATTAGGGATCCTGAAGGAAAATGTTTTCCATCTAACTTCTTAAAGGGTTGCATCATATGCATGGGAGAAAGTAGGAATTCTGAAGGAACATGATTTGCATCTGACTTCTCAAAGGGATGCATTTTATGCATACTGCGTTGTGCACGTGATACTTCGAACCCAATGTCGTCCATGATAAAAACGTTTCCCCTTTGAATTTCTCTCAAGCACAGGTCATGTATTAGATCATGAACCTTACATGATCTAATTTTTGTTCCATCTGGACTTTTCTTGCAGACGAGGACTAGACATCTATCGACAAGCTCGTGCAAACACTTCTCAGCCTCTCCTTCCAAATCATTTTCCAACTTCAGGAACCCCTCAGCCATCCAAAATCTCGACAAGCTCTTCGCTGAAATCTCTTTGTCTTCTGGAAAAATTCCAAAATACAATAGACAAGCTTTTAGATCACTGGTCAATTGATTATAACTCAACCCCAACACATCCAAAAATTGTTTATCAGGATCATTTGTGACTGACTTAACATCTTTAGCAACATTTTCCCAATATTCTATTGTCCTTCTAGATTTGAGAAGCCCAGCAACCACGAAATACTTAGTGGTAACCCGTGGCATTTGTTGACAATTTGCTTCCCAATAGTCTCGAACTCGGAAGGTAGTACTTCATTGGAAAATGCAATACTTTCAAAAAGGTTCCAACTCTCATGTTGATCCATGAAGCTCATCTGCAAAGAGAGATTCTTTGTACCAGCACAGCGAGCTACTTCAGTGTTACGGGTCGTTAGCAATATTCGACTCCCATTGTTTTCACTCGGAAAGCACAATCTCACGGCATCCCATGCTTCACTATCCCACATGTCATCCAATACAATCAAATATCTCTTACCCTTTAAACTCTTTTGTAGCATGTCTGCCAGCTCTGCCTTACTGTCCACGTAAATGTTTTCACCCTTTTCACAACGCCAAAGGCTCAGCAAGATTTCCTTTATATTGTGTTTTTGAGATACAGTAGCCTAGGCACGAACATCAAAATGAAGTCGAATGGATTCATCATTGTAAACTTCTTTTGCTAAAGTTGTTTTACCTACGCCCCCCATCCCAACTATTGGGATGACTTTGAGTTCACCAGATGAACCACCGTACCGTGTCAGTTCTTTCAGCATCCATTTCATTTGATCGTCACGCCCCACCATATTGTTCTCCACATACGGTGTATGTTTTACTGAACTTGAATCTTGAACCAAAAATTACTTTGGTGCTTGTTTTCCTTTATCTTGAAACTTTGTCAACTCTTTCTGGACACAATCAAACTCCTCCACCACTTGTTTAGGCTATCCTGAAACCACTCATGTATCTTTTCTCTCTGTAATACATTATCTGCGGTTACAATTTCTGTTAGTCTCTGTTGAATTATCTGTTCAACAACAGTTGCAAGCTCTTTTATTTGCCCTTCCAGATCTGTCATTTTCCCAGAAGTTTTGTTTTTCTCAAAGTTCTTGAGAAATATTTCGAAGAAGCTCACTTTTTTATGAAGAGCAACAAATTCTTCTTCGTGGTCACTAATTACAGATCTCATCGGCAACTTGGATGCCAAGACCACTCCCATTGTTCTCATAAGAGATGCAACACTTGCATAAGCCATATCCCCTTGAAAGCTGCAAGTTGCAAGAGGTCAATGTTGCTATAAATAACATGATGATTAACAATGTTACAAGAGTGCATTGATCTTTTTAAAAACTCCCCATCCTATGGGATCGTTATTTTCGGGTATAAATAAAATCTTTATTCAATATTCTTTGTGTTAAAAAACCTCTTAGCATTCGTACATTGCTGCCATTGCAGCTGAGCTTGAGCTCAACAAAGGGATAAGAGAAGGGAACAAGTTACTGGGAATGCAGTTTTTGAGTAAAAGTTAGTCAATACAATGTATGATCACCTCCTATTTATAGACTCACATGATTAACACATGGTCTTCTAGAAGTTTCCTAACAACCTCCTAACTACTTGATTGGACCACTAACCAACTTGACAGCTGGCTAACTGATTCGACTAACTAATCACCTAATCCACTAGTTAACAAATCAATGGAACAGTTCCAACTAACTGATTAGTAGTTATTTACATAATGTATTCTCATGAGTTTTAACACTCCTCCTCAAGCTGCAAGGTGCAAAATGTTGAGCACACCAAGCTTGCTGAGGAGGAATGAATGTTGATCAGATTGAGACCTTTAATAAGAATGTCTGCAACTTGTTGACCCGTCTGCACATACATGGGCTGAACCAACCCCTCTTTGATCTTGTCTCTAATAAAATGACAGTCTACTTCAATGTGTTTGGTTCTCTCATGAAATATGGGGTTAGCAGCTAGTTGGATGGCTGATTTACTATCACTAAAGATGACAATACAATAGGCTTAGTGATAGACACCCTCAGTTCTGAGAACAGACCTTCCAACCATGTGACTTCTGCTAATGCTGAGGCCATGCTCCTATATTCTGCCTCAGCTGAGCTTCTAGAGACAGAGTGCTGCTTTTTAGACTTCCAAGATATCAATGAACTACCAAACTGCACCACATAACCTGTAACAGACCTCCTAGTGTTTGGACATGCAGCCCAATCTGAGTCACACCAACAAACCAATTCTGCAGTAGGTTGTGACTTAAGCCATATACCTTGTCCTACAGTTCCTTTCAAATATCTTATCACTCTGTTTGCAGCTTCCAAGTGGGATTTCTTTGGTTGTTGCATGAATTGGCTTAGTGTCTGCACTGCATAACTGATGTCAAGCCTTGTTATTGTAGCATACATCAACTTTCCAACAAGCCTTTGATATGATGTTGTATCTCTTAGAATGGCATCTCCTTTCACACCTGTTGCTTCATCTACTTCAACTGAAGTTAGTTTAGCATTAGTCTCTAGTGGGGTGGTGGCTGCTTTGGCACCAGCAAGACCTGTTTCAGATATGAGCTCCAAGACATTTTCTCTGATTCAGAATCACTCCACTGGCAGATCTTAACACTTCAATACCTAGGAAATACTTAAGTTCACCTAAATCTTTGAGCTTGAATCGCTTGTCCAAAGTACCTTTTGCTGCATTGATCATGTCTGTATTATCACCAGTTATCAGAATATCATCTATATAGACTAAAATCACCACCATTCCTTCTGACTTCTTCAGGGTAAATAGTGAATAATCATAGCTGCTTTGGGTAAAACCTGCACTGAGCAATGCTGCAGTCAGCTTGATATTCCATTGCCTTGATGCCTGCTTAAGTCCATATAAAGACTTAATTAGTTTGCAAACTTTGTGTTGCCTTCCCTCCTTGAAACCATTTGGCATTTCCATATACACCTCCTCATCTAGGTCTCCTTGTAGGAAAGCATTGTATACATCAATTTGGTACATACACCACCCTTTTGATACTGCTAAGGCAATGACACTCCTTACTGTAACCATTTTGGCTACTGGAGAAAATGTATCATGGTAGTCTAGCCCTTCCAGTTGACTATAACCTTTAAATAGCCTATCCGACCAATATATAGACACATCAATTATCGATCTGACAAATCGATTATCTATCCGACAAATCGATTATTGATCCGATCTATATATGGAGAGATCGATTATCAGTCGTACAGATAAGAAAATCGAGTAGGTCATTTTTCTAATTGAAAACTTGAAGAGGCTTAATCGCCAAATTTTCTCACTTAAATAAGCTAAGTTCAAACTACTTATTTTCAAGAAAGAGATGAAGATTAGAAGATTCATGTCCACTGAATTCACAGTTTGTTCTTAAGGAAATTATTCTTCTCAAGTACACGAGGTTATGAGATATATCCTCGCAGGATAAAATGAATCACTTCAGAAGAATAGTGGTACTTCAAATTCTACATAACAACAAACACACTCAATGGTAGCAAATCATACTTGCGTTTTACAAGAAAGAGAGTATTTTAACTTCAAATTTTTGTACCAATATCTAAGAGTAAATTTCATCCATGGTCACTTAACTTTGTATCTATTACATAAAAGTCACTTTTCTTTTATTCATTACACAAAAGTCATTTAACTTTGCTCCGACTACCACAAAAGGCATTATGACCAGATTTTACAATAATCCCATCGAAAAAATGATGTGGCACCCTTAATTAGTTCTTGATTTTATTTTAACTGAATATATAATATTGCATTCATCTGCCAAAAAGGATCATAAAAAAGGGTGATAATAACTTGAATTCTTCAAAACGCATAAAACAGAAATAGATGTAGGATATTATTTTAATTCTTCGAAGATAAATCAACATGCAAAATATAGTTTTGAAATAAAATCTTTTTAATTGTATCATTGAATAAGTATTGTCAAAATTTGTACAAATATTGTTATATTGACAGTTGTGTTAATAAAAGTTATAAAATATAAGTACTTTAATTGATACAAAAATTATATGATATTTAATTTTTATATTTATCAATTGAATTAATTAAACAATATGT
>NW_025869133.1:0-9069 GCF_002878395.1 Capsicum annuum
GAAAAAAATAGGAAAAAAAAGAGAAGTAAAGGCTAGAGATGAAAGAGATGAAAAAAAAATGAAAACAGAAAGAGAAGAGGGTAGAGATAAAAGAGAAAAAAAAAACTTTAAAAAAAAAAAAAAAAGTAGAAAAAAGAGAAATAGATGCTATAAATTTTATATAGATTATTTTCTGTAAGTGCTTCTTATGTTAATTTATTTAATATTTGAATAAGATTGTATTATTTTTTTTCATTACATAATATACACATTAATAATTTAATACTTCTCTCTCCCGATGCACATGTATAGTGTGCACCCACCATGGTAAGGAGGGTTCGAGCTCCATTTATGAAGGCTATCATAGCGAAAGAGACTGAGAATGCTCGAGCAGCACCTCAGCATGGCAAGCAAAATACTCAATCGACTAAAGTTGGCTCATCGGCCAATGGACTAGTTACCCCTAATTCCATGAATGAAGGTAATCAAAACTCAGTTTCGGTAGGGAAAGCACCTGCAGTTACTTTGAATTTAGCTCCAAAATCGGTGGATAGAAAGGTTTTATGGCTGTGAATGAACCAAAGATGCAAGATGAGATACAAAGCAATTGGGAAGCCATCACTAATGCACAATAATCTGCACCTAGCATCAGTAGGCGCTCTTGGGCATATGAAGTTGAAGAGATGATAACAGTTCCAGTGAAACATAATTCAATTTGGGATAAATTTGACTTTGGGAAGGTGGTTAATGCGGGGTTCAAGCTGGAGTACGTAGCTCCGTCAACCTACGGTACCTCGTCCTATGTTGAAATTGGGCATGAAGATATCAGTATTGAGTTAGAATATTGGCGTAACTCAGTTATATGCTATGTCTTGGGTGCTCATCCACTATTTGAGGTCATCAAAGGCTACATTTAGAGAATTTGGGGGAAATTTGGTCTGAATAGAATAGTAATGCTAAAAAATGGAGTTATTCTTGAGAGATTTGATACAAAAATCGGGAAGAATGAGGTAATTCAGGTTGGGATCTATCATTTTGACAACAAACCTTTTATTGTTAAGGCTTGGAACCCAGACATGGACTTTTCTAAAGAGGAATTGCATACAGTTCCCATATGGATTAAGTTCCCAGGTTTGGATTTCAAGTATTGGAGCCTTAAAAGCCTTAGTAAATTGGGTAGTTTAATTGGGAAGCCTCCAATGGTGGACCAAAATACTGAGAAGAAAATAGGACTTAACTTTGCTATACTGATGATGGAAGTTGGGATAGAAGCTAGATTGCCAGATAGTATTAGCTTAAAATATGAGAAGAGACTTTTGGTGGAGCAAAAAGTCATATTAATGGAGGCCAACTTTATGCAATTACTACAAGAAGTATGGGAACACCGAGGCAGTGTATAGGAAAAAACTGAAGTTAAAATAGAAAGCTAAAGAGGATGTTGTTGTAGCGGATGCATTGCAAGAGAAAATTGATGAAGTGTATGTTGTGCAAAGCCAAATCACTCCTAAGGTAGGAAACGATCAACCTGGGATGCAGGATTCTGAACCATTGCTACAAGGAGAGGTTCAGAACCACCAAAAACAAAAATGATCTGTTGTTTGGGTTACACCTAAAAGGGTTATGCACAAACATAAGCGGGTCAATAATATTGGCAATAACAATGATACAGGTCAGTCCACAGTAGTTAATGGGAAAAGCAACCCCATCCCATGTTGTGGTGATGGATAGTATTTTAAGTTGGAATGTGAGAGGCCTCAACGGGCCTAATAAGCAAAAGGAGGTAAAACTCCTTTGCAATGGAGAAAATGTAGGTCTCGTAGGCCTACTTGAAACTAAACTAAAGAAATCAAGAATTGCCCAGGTTGTTGAGAATCTATTTGGTGGTTGGGAAAGTGTCAATAATATAGACTACCATTATAATGGTAGGATTATGGTTTGTTGGCGTCCAGATTATTATAATATAGTGCCTTTACATTTGTCTGCTCAAGCTATCACTTGCGAGGTAAAGTAAAAACCGAAGAAGTTCTAATTCCTGGTGACATTCATTTATGTTTTTAACACTAAAGAGGAAAGGAAGACATTGTGGTCAAGCATGCTGGAGGTGCAGAGCACCTGCAAGAAACCTTGGCTAGCAATGGGTGATTTTGAATTTTATGTTTCACATGGAAGATAAAATTAGGGACAATCCAGTTTCATGTGTCGAGTTAGATGACTTTGCAAAATATGTAGAGGATTGTGGTTTGCTTGAGCTAACCCCACGGAGGAACAAATACATTTGGAGCGGTAAAGGCAGTGATGTCAGGGTTTATTCAAAAATAGATCAGGATTTGATAAATGATGATTGGATGCTAAACATGCCTAGTAGCAAGGCTATTTTCTTAACCGAAGGCATAAGCGACCATTGTCCTATAAAAATTAAATTGTCTGTAGAAATCAAAAAGAGGCATAGATCCTTCATGTATTGTAATGCATGGGGGAAACACCCTAATTTCAAAGGAATTGTGGAAGCTGGATGGTCAGTGGCGGTTCAAGGATGTAAAATATACCAGGTTGTGAAAAGATTAAAGCTCCTAAAAAAGAGTTTGAAGACATTGCAGATACAACACTGAATCGTCTGCTCAACGAAGTTAAATTGAAAATAGAACAACTACAAATGGCGCAGAAGAAGTTGTAGAATGCACCACATAATGTGGAAAATCAGCATCATGAAAAAGAATGTCGACAAAGGTTTAAGGAGGCCTCTTACTTAGCAGAGATGCATCTACAACAACAAAGTAAGGTTAGTTGGTTAAAACTAGGGGATGACAACTTAAAATATTTTTCTCGGTGATTAAACATAGGAGGTTGAGACAAGCCACTACACAGATTAAAAATGCTAATGGGGAATGGCAAACTGACTCTAATGTTATAGCGAATATCTTTGTGGACTACTATAAAGAACTATTAGGATAACCTACTCCTAATAAAGTGCATGCAACTGACTTTGTGTTGTTTTGTGGTCCTGTTCTTGGGATTGTTCAACAGTTAAAATTACTAAAACCAGACACTGCAAAAGATGTCAAGGTAGCTATGTTCAGCATAAATAAGATCAAGAGTCCAGGCCCCGACGGATATGGAAGTGGATTCTTCAAAACCACTTGGGAAATCGTAGGTCAAGATATCACTGATGCTATTCTGCAATTTTTCTAGAATGGTAAATTACCAAGACAACTGAATGCAACTAATATTGCTTTGATTCCTAAGATGGAGGCTCCTGAAACGACTAGTCAATATAGGCCAATAACATGTTGTAATGCCTTTATAAGTGCATATCTAAACTAATTTGTTTGAGGCTGAAAAAAGCGGTGGCTAATTTAGTAGCTGAGAATCAGGATGCCTTTGTGCAAGGTAGATCCATGGTACACAACATCTTAATTTTCCATAATTTATTGAGACATTACACTAGAAAGACCACTCCAAGGTGTTTAATGAAGATAGACGTAAGGAAATCTTATGATATGGTAAGTTAGGAGTTCTTGGAGGAAGTTTTGAAGTGTTATGGATTTCCAATAAAATTCATCAAGCTGGTCATGATATGTGTCACTACTCCTCAGTTTACAATAAAACTAAATGGAGAAGGATATGGTTATTTTGATGGTAAGAGAGGGTTGAGGTAAGGTGATCTTGCCTCATCTCTGCTTTTTGTATTAGTTATGGAATACCTTTCCAGGCTGCTCAAGAATATGAGTTATCTCCCTGATTTTCAATTTCATTCTATGTGTAAGGACCTTAAACTGACTCACCTCATTTTTGCAGATGAATGATCAGGTGAAACAATAATTATTGGAGTTTACAGGATTTTCAACAGGTTGCTTTCCCATGATATATTTAAAAATACCACTATCTTCGAAGAGATGGAACAAACTGGAGTGTCATCTGTTGGTTGACAAGATAACTTCAAGAATTCAGGTCACTTATGCAAAAAAATTATCTTATGCTAGAAGGATTCAAGAAGTGATATCAGTCTTTTCTCAGTATATAATTTTTGAGGGTCAACATTTATCCTTCCCCAAAGTGTTGTAAAAGAAGTTGATATAAAATGTAGGGATTATTTGTGGGGAGGTTCGGCAGAGAAAAGCAAAACCCCATTGGTAGCTTGGGATACAGTGTGTCTTCCTAAGAAGAAGGGTGATTTGAATGTGAAAGGATGTGAATTGTGGAACTTGGCATCAGTTGGTAAATTGGTGTATCAAATTGCAGTTAATAAGAAATCTCTATGGCTGAAATGGGTGCATGCAATATATCTTAAAGGAGATAGTTTTTGGGTTCATAAAGTACCTACTGACAGCAGCTGGTACTGGAGGAAAATGCATTCATTGGAAGGCAGAATGCAACACTGGTATGTTCAGGAGCAATTTGTATTAATAAATAATGGGAAATACTCTATATCAAGAGGGTATCGGGAGTTACTTGGTGATCATCCAAAGCTGGAGGTGACAGACCTAATTTGGAATTCTATCTCATTGCCTAAGCACAAGTTCATTATGTGGCTCGCTATACATAATAGACTTCTCACAAAGGCACGTTTACAACACTTAAATATGTATATGGAGAATGTTACTTGTTGTTTATGTCAATCCACAGTATTGGAGACTAGTAGACATCTTTTTGTAGAGTGTGACTTTGCTAAACAAGTAAGAAATGAGGTAGTACAGTGGTCCAATATACACCTGCCTATTGCAAACTAAAGAATACTTTAATGAGGATTAGAAAGAAGCACTGAGGAGCTTCAAAAAACAGGTGGCGGCTGCTTTGTGGGGAGCTATGATATACTACATTTGGCAAGTCAGGAATTGGAGGTTATTCAGAGATGTACAGATTCAATACACTGATATAGTAGGCCAGATTACAAGTGTAATTATAAATAGAATTGAGATGTTCCAAAATCCAAAGAATGCTAGTAAAAGTAGAGGTTTTTCGCAGAAGTTTTGTAATTAGTTTAGACCTATGAAGGCCTGACTCTCATGGAAATCTCCATCAAGGAGGAATGAGCCTTAGATGCTCTTTAATTTGTATGTCTTTCTTGGATGTTAATGGTAATGTTCACATTGGTTGCCAAAAAAAAAAGTTGAAGCATAAAACTACTTGAAAACTAATGGAACCGCACATACTTTTTATTGATTGTGCCTTACCCATGATAAATATTTCATCTGTAGGTATTGAACATATATGTTGCAAAAAATTAAAATAAAGATTTTGATTTGAAGTTCATTGTTTTGAACAACATTATTAAATAAGTTGCAGAGCTTGAAGTTTGTACATGTTCGGCTCATACAAGATATTCATATTAAAAATTATATATATATATATATATATATATATATATAATTTAATTATTATTATCCCTTGTAGTCGTGTTCAAAAATTCAAAACTCAAAAAATTGAATTCTTGATTTTGCCTCTACCTAAGATAACATATATAATAATACAAAAATTATCGAAGGATATGATGTAGTAGATCAAGTCCCTCCTTTCTTGATTGATTTTTCGGTTAGAATCCTTGTATGCAATGTCCTTGACATAACAACAGAATCCTTCACGAGGTGAATTTAAATTAATCTAACTTCACTATCATTAAAAAAAGGCAAACTAGTTCGGTGGACCCTTGTACTATGTCCGTTTTGTAATGTGGATACTCCTACTTACATGTTTGTCATCCGGATCCTTGAACCCATTAAAAAATAATATTTTAAACCCTTCTGACCGTTGACCAAGCTTATGTGGCACAAAAGTGGATGATTGTGATGAAACACGTGACTACATGCGCAGGGAGGCGAGTGAGCATTATTTTTTGGCCATTTTTACATTAAAGCTATTTTATAAGAAAAATTAAAAAAAAAAACCACCTTCCCTAAGACTGTCTCCTTTCCCCTGCCCCAACCCTCCAATCGTCCTCCCTACACCAACGTTGCCATCGCCATTAAAGTTGCAACTTCAATACTGTTTGTTTTTAGGTTAAAAACCCGCTTCCATTAAAGTCGCCCACCCAGTTCTCCCCCGCCAAGGCATCATACAACCCTTCCTCTCCCCCCCACATTTTTCCTAACCTCATACAAATAACGCACCAGCCATCTCTCTCGACAGTAACAACAATGAAATCCATTAACAAGCTTGATAAAGCTTGAAAAACAACAAATGAATCATGGAAATTTGTGAAATTAATTCAAACTCTTGATTGGGGTTCATTGGATTTGTATTTATATTGAAAATTTAAGTCAAATAGAAAAATATTCAAGCTATTTGAAATGAAATTTATGCCCAAATTTGTAAGCAAGTGTAAAAATGAAAGTTGTTAGAGGTTGTAAATGGAGGTTGTTAAAGTGAAGGTTTATAAGGAAAAGAAGAAGCAAAAGAGAGAGTAGAAAAAAAAAGAAAGAGAGAGGGGGGGGGGGGGGAAACAGGAAACGAGAAAAAAGAAAAAAAGGAAGAGAGAAGGAACAAGACAAAGGGGAGGGGGTTGTTTTCTTTTTATTTATTTATTTATTTATTTATTTATTTATTTTAATATTTAATATTTTTTATATATAAAATAACGTGGAAGATGACATGACAGCTGACGTGGGGCGAGTGTGTTACACTCACCGAAAAAGTGTTTAAAATATTGCTTTTAGTGGGTTCAACGGTCCAGATGACTGATGTGCGAGCTTTGTGCTAGCATATTTAAGGCTTTTAACTTGGAATAATTGTAAATTCTTAAGTAACTTTTGTCGTTTTTTGATTATATTCTCTGTGATATTGCAGGTAAGTCAAGATGCATGAAAACCTACGACAACTACGTCAAGAAGGACAAATTTTGAGAAAGTAGATATGAAGATTACAGTTGACGACTTGTCTGATAAGTCATTAATTTTGTGATAAGCCGTCAGAGAAGTCGTCAGTTAAAGATAGTGTGTAGGAGCTAAAGTGACGAGTTGACAATTTAACCTGATAAGTCATCAACTTTCTGATAGGCCGTCAGATCAGGTCGTCACCTGTAAGTAGCAAACATGAATTCAACAGAGGAGTTGGCGACTTGGTCTGATAAGTCGTCAACTCTATGATAAGCCTTCAGAGAAGGTTGTCAGCTATGCACGAAAAATCTGGGATTTGAACTTCGACTCCAAAATTAGCTTGAGTGTTTAAGGAAAAGTGTTAGGTTTTCACAGGAATCTTGAAACTTATGAAAAAAATAACTTTCTGAGAGTCTTCTCTGAATTTTTCAACTTCAGTTTTTGGGATTATTATTGTGGTTTTGAGAAGTCTCTTGTGATTTAGAAGGAAGAACAATCATATATCTTTATCGTTTGTAAGTTGACAACTACCGAATTATGAATTCAATATATGTTTTTGCTTTCTATATCATGAGTAACTAATCTTCTTAACCCGAGTTGTGGGATCTATGAGTTTGATCTTGTAAATTCATTAGTTGATCAAGATTCTCAAGGCACTAGGAACTTCTTAATAATTCCTCTGTTGTGCATGTTGTCTATTGGTTGCAAACAATAGATTAGACCTAATTATTGATTTGCTTGAAGTAAGAAATCAATCTAATAGGAAGTGAATTATCAACATGGATTTAGGAGCGTTAAACTTTCATCTAATGATTAACGCTGTGATAAGGTTAATTAACTCGAGATAAAATCTGATTAAGTATACAGATTTTCTAACCTCGAAAGAATTAGGTAATTGAATGTCTAAATAGGTCAAGAGACATTTAGATAGTGCTTTGATATTGATAATCTGCTGTTCCTACATGTTATAAGAATCTTGAGCCATAACTAGTGTATATCAAGTGCCAATACTCATAGTGAACACAACTCTGGTTTTCCCTGAACATTAATTTTATACATTGAAATATTAGTTGCAAATATTGAAGTGAACAATAACTTTTGTTTAATCTCTAAAATCCCCATTTACAGGAAGCTATTAACTATTAGTCGATTGACTCACGAATAATTTAAATTAACACCATATTCCCTGTGGGATTCGACCCAAACCTAGTTGGGTTATATATTTGACAACGACCGCTTACTCTCTCGTAAGAGAGGTGTAATTTGGGCGTATCAATGATAAACATATAAGTAGGAGTATCACATTACAAAACGAACATAATACAAAGGTCTATCAAGCCATTTTACCTTAAAAAAACACCGGATGAAAAAACACAAATGATCTCCCCGTTCTTTTAAAAACACATAAAAGGTCTCTACCTTCTTTTTCAATATATGAATATTTAATTTCTTCAAATCAAGTAAAAAATACATCTGATCAGACAAAGTGAAACAACTTTTCAAGTCCAAGAAAATTTTTGTTGCTAGTAGTTTGATAGTAGTATCTCTCTCATTGGTCATATTAAAGGCAAGAGTGAACTCGAGGAAAAACACATAGACAAGAGTTGTAGTGAAAATGGACGCCAAAACACAAGTTGAAGATTATCCAAGAAAAGGAGGTCTCAGAACCATGCCTTTCATTATTGGTACTTATATTCTATTTTTTCTTTATATTGTGTGTAATGGAAATAGTTTTTTTGAAATATAATGTAATGCTGCGTACAGTACATCCTTGTTGTCCGGCTTTTTTCCAGTTCATTGCATAGCGGGCTTCAGTGCATCGAACTACCTTTTGTCTATAATGCTCAATTGATTTGTTTTTTTTTTTTTTTTTCTTGTCCAGTGAATGAATCATTTGAGAGGCTGTCAAGTTGTGGTTTAGGGCCAAACATGATAATATACTTGATGACAAATTATAACATGAGTGCTGCCAATGGAAGTAGCATTCTTGGAATTTGGACTGCATTTTCAAATGGTTTGGCAATTTTAGGGGCAATTATTGCTGATTCTAACTTAGGTCGTTTTAGGGTTGTTGTTATTGGGTCCTTCTCAACCCTTACAGTAAGTTTCTTATTCATAAATAAACAAACAACAAACCCAGTGTATTCCCACTTAGTGGGGTCTGGGGGGGGTAAGATGTACGCAGTCCATACCTCTACCTCTGATGAAGTAGAAAGGCTGTTTTCGAAAGACCCCCGGCTCAAGTTACGAGATATCAAACAAACACATAGTACAGCACAGA
>NW_025869134.1:0-5040 GCF_002878395.1 Capsicum annuum
TCCCTCTTTAGTGATTTTAAAATCACCTTTAAATCATAACAAGAGTTCAATCATTTCATATAGTGCTTTTCAAGGATGCATTGCAAAACAATTCATATGCTATGAGAAATCTAAAAAAAATTTATAATAAGAGAGAATTCACCAAAAATCATGCTCTCAACAAGAATTCATTCTTAAATACATGGTTTCATACATTCATATTCTCAAATCACTTTGGGAAAGGCCAAAAAACCAAAACAATGATGTTAAAACATTTAATACATGAATATATACATAGATTCAAAAACCCCATTCTAAAACATGATTTTTCTATGTCCATGATAATTTAGGAAAACCCTGCGTTCCTCTATTTCGAAAAATAATGGGTGCTTCTTGAAGCCTGTGGATTGGGGATTTTGAATCTCTAATCAATTTTGAAAACCCACGGTTAAATCTTGATTTATTTGGGTTTTTAGTTTGAAACCCTTGGGAGTGTTCTTGAGAATTTTTAGATGAATGTGGATGTATTTTGGAGAATTAGGGACTGAATTTCGTGTTTATGGCTGAATAAGGGTGGGAAAAGGACCATTTTGCCCCAAAAACGGAGTGTTAAGTCACTTGAAACCATAAGATATCGCATATATTTATATAGGCGCCGCAAATGATATTGCCTATATTTACATAGGTCCCGCATGTGATATCGCCTATATTTACATAGGCACCGCATATGCTTTCCAGTGGCCATGTGCGATTGGTTAGGCGATGCATACTACTTTGAAAGGCCATAAATTCTTGCTCGGGTGTCGGATTTTAGAAAAATTGGTATCGTTGGAAAGTTAACTCGAAGACCTATCATTTGACACATATAGGCTCTCTAGTTCGACATATACAGAGAGTTATGGTCGATGGAAGCTGACACAAATTACAACATCCACTAAAACTTAATCGATAGAAATAGTTTCAACTCGTCCTTGAGTTGAAGGACCTCTGTGGTCTAAATTCATGATCAAATGGATTCACATACTACATAAACATGCCAAATTGGCATAGGATTTAAGGCTCTGGGATTATTAACGCATCAGAGTCATGGTTTTATTCTAGCCCGAAATGCGGGATGTTAAACAAAATATATGATTCAATAGTGAAATTTGAATGTAAACCACAATTCAAATCCATTGGAATCATCAAAACTTCCATACAAGGTTGTTTAGGCAAAAAATGGGGCCCACATATATAGTTTCGATTTTATGAATTTTTGACTAATAGGTCGAAATGAGCTCGGGAGCATTGGGACCCATACCAAAGGTCTACCTAGACAAATCAATATTTCGGATATGCTGGCTTAGTCAAAATTTTCATCCGAGATCGTTTCGCTGAAGTTTTTGATCGGTGGCCATTTATAACTAACGAAGACTTCTAAATAGGGAATTGACTATAAAAATCAAACGAACTGCCCGATAATCGAACCCTTAGTCCCAGCAAGTCATAAATGACTTGGGACAGCTATGGAGAAGCTCAAATGGTGAAGATAAGCATAAATATGGAAAATGACCTGAAGGGAAATTACAATATAAAATATAACCAATTAAGATCCTCGACTCGCTACTTTAAATACTCCTGGGACAAGTATTAGAAAATACAAAAACATTAAGAACGTGAAGTTATTACACACATGAATTATATCATAATAAGATGACCAACGAGACCTAACAATCATTCATCAGGAACTATATATCTCAATACAATTTATACCACATACTTATCACAATTTGTAATAATCCAGTATCTAGAGTTCCGAACAACATACACAATGCGCCAAACATATAAAGAGTATACATAATACTCGAGCAACATACAAAGTGCACCAAATATATCAAGAATATACACAATACTTAGGGAAACATACACAATGTCCCATATAAAATCAAGAAACGTACACAATGCTCAAGGAAAGCATACACAATGCCCCATTAGTACCAAGAAGCATACACCATATTCAAGGAAGCATACACAATGCCCCAGTCTCATAGTACACAAATGTATCACATCACAGAATATTTTATAAAGGGAATTTTAGTATTCTTGAATATAACGTTGTCACGACCCAATTTTTTAGGTCATGATGGCGCCTACCATAACCCACCAGTAGGCAAGCCAACCTATAGTCTAGAACGTCTTGTAACGGACTACTCAATAACCTAAGGAAAAGAATGCGGAATATATGAGATAAGGATCAATACATAGATGAATCTCAAAACCTGGTGATATCAGTAAAAGAGCTTCTAAACATAATAAGAGTACAAAATTGATATATCAAGGAGAAATACACTAATTCAACTTACCTCTAAATACAACTTAGAGGCTAGTCTAATATATAAGAGGGATATAAGTAATGCTCCGAATGTCTGAAGCTCACTCTAAGTCTCCGAATCAGGGCTACTACACCTGATGCATACATAAACGACGATAATCCATACTATGATCTACAGGCTGCAGAGGTGTAGTATGAGTACCAAATGAATGGTACTCAGTAGGCAACTGCCAACTGAGCTCAAAAGATAAAGTAAATATATACAACATATAAATAGAATGAAAACTACAACCAAAAGTCCATAAATTATATAATAAGTCAATGAGAATAACAAGGGACAACTATCATATTTATGTCCAAGAGTCCAACATAAGAAGACGAAGGAAGAATCAAGGTGAACTATCCTATTCTGGCTACATTCAATATATGCCAATGCTATACCGTATATCCCAAGTCAATATACAAGTAAAGAGCGAAAGAAAGATATATTATAATATACAACGCGAAAGAACGACTATACAATATGAACAATGAATGAAGGGATATCCAATAGTATCATGACTTCATATAGCTAGACATATATATATATATAGAGAGACATATATATATATAGACATATATATATATATATATATATATATAAACAGGAGGTCATCTTAAACATAACCTAAATCATCATGTTATCATTTTTAGACCTCATTATAATACTATCAGTATTTAATACCAACATACTCAGAATTTCTAATCCATATGTCTAGACATACAATAATCATACACAGTAATGTAATCCATGATCAATCTGTCATAAGCTAGCCATAATAATGATCATAACCATGATAATAACAATATCAATAACATCGTAAATATATGGCTACTCCGGACAACCAAATACCTAGCCAAAGCCTATGTGTACCCCTACCGCCCCAAACTCGGAAGGTTCAATCAACAAACAATAACACAAGACATATTCTTCACCCATATCTATGCAACCGTCCCATACTAGCTGATAGACGTAGGTGCATACTGGTGATAGGCGATACGCATGTAGGAATAAATGCAAAATATACCATTAATATCAAAATGCATCATAACTGTCCTCATCAGGACCATCATTATCCTCATTAATCTCCGGCCTCACTGGGTATCAATATTATCTCAATAGTATCCTCCATATTCGAACCGGGTATCAATATTATCACAATATCCTTCGGCCTCGCCGGGTATCAATATCATGTAATAGTATCCTCCGGACTCGAACCGGGTATCAATATCATCATAATATCCATCGGCCTTGCCGGGTATCAATATCATCTCAATAGTATCCTCCGAACTCAAATCGGGTATCAATATCATCATAATATCCTCCGGCCTTGCCGAGTATCAATATCATCTCAATAGTATCCTCCGGACTTGAATCAGGTATCAATATCATCATAATATTCTCCGGCCTTGCTGGGTATCAATGTATCATCATAACTCTCGACACATAAATATAGGCATGTAATAGGTACACAGACGCAAGCCGATATACTTATAACCGTAAAGATATCTATCTTATCAATACATCTCAATTACTCGTTATTAGCTAACCAACATTTATTATTATTAAACCGCTAGTTCGCTAGTCATCACATAACCTTTAGTTATTAGCCTAAACATTATCATTCACATAATTCTTATTCACGGGATAACAACTAACCACTATTCATTTAATAGTCAACATCTAACATATAGTCTAGGTTCATCATTAGACCAAAACCGTCATTTATCAACCATTCATTATTATCAACTATTCATCCTATTTTTGTTAATCATTACTAGAAAACACATTACTACTTGTCCCCTAACCATCTTTTATTATATGACATCATTCATTAACTGACCATCATTAGCTACCATGTTCCAACTAATCAAGATTCATTAACTAATACATTAGCTTCCTAGCCATCAAGTGCAATAGTTAGCTAATAGACAACTAGTTGCCACATAACTTAACCATCTAACAAGAAGAAAAACGATAAGATCATATTTCGGTTATAATCACATCATTTATAATGGTAAATAATCATGAACATACCAAACCTATGCATGCCATCGCCCGTATTCAATCAATGGAATAATAAGTATCATACCGTATCTTCCTCCGTCCCATACCGAAGAGATGTGTATACAAATATATACATATTCATAAATCGCAATCACATCATTCACAATAACAAACACTTTTTGGATATTTAATCAGTACCATAACACGGCCCTTAGCCCATTAATTTATCCAGAATAATCACAACATCATAATCATGGCCTTAGGCTCATATACATATCCGAAACACATATCAATAATCATATTTATAAACCGTAGCATATCTATAATCATCTCACATATAGGAGACATCTCACATCTAGGAGAAATAATATCAACAAGCATATCGCCTCTATTAGACATTTCATATCTATAGGTTATGCATCATGACCAAGAGAAAAATCATCTCTATAGGCTCAATAATCATAACTAAGAGGAAAATCATCTCTATGGGCCAAATATTATAACTAAGAGAAAAATGCATCTCTATTGGAAAAGTATCATAATTAAGAGAAAAATGCATCTCTATGGGCCAAATATCATAACAAAGAGAAAAATACATCTCTATGGGCAAAATATCATAATGAAGAAGAAAATGCATCTCTAGGGGCCAAATATCATAATAAAGAGGAAAATGCATCTCTATGGGCCACTAATCATAATCCGA
>NW_025869135.1:0-26521 GCF_002878395.1 Capsicum annuum
TTCGAAAGATTTAAATGATATTTACATTATGAGAATTGATATTCTTGAAGCAGTGAAAGTGATTGACAAATTATATGATGACTCACATGTGTTATTGTACTTATTTCATCCTCTCATGATTATGATGATTTTCTTCAGGTTATGTGAGTCTTTCATACATCCTGCATATTTCTTATAAATATTTATGATGATGATGTTTATAAAACTGCATACACCCCCATATATTCGGTTCCTTTCCATGGTACTGACCCACATCTTCGGATGTAGGCTGCATTTTCTCAGAATGTAGGTTCAAGTGCTCAGTTCCAGGTTCAACAGTGATTCTTCGATAATGCTATTCTACATCCTCTATCGTGGTGAGTCCTTATGTTCCGAGGACGTGATGTCTGATGTTGGTTTCACGGAATTTTTTACATTTGATAACTGAGTATAAGTCAGTTGGGGCATGTATTTATGGCTTGCTAGTTTTATTGATTTTCTTAGAGGCTTGTCAGACTAGTATAGATGTTGGGAGTTCACTAATAAGTCGTATTTTGTTATCTTTTTGAAATTATTTTATTCTTGGATGATGATTACTCTTTTGATATTTGAGGGTTATTTATGGAAACCCCGTTGATTCGTGTTGAACTGAATGAAAATGGCTCAAAGGGTTAGCTTGGGGCTACTCATATCCTCAAGCACCGTGTGACGCTCCGGGACCCATTTTCGGGGCGTTAGACTATAGTCTATAACTTAGATGGTAAGAACATCACATACCATATAACTAGCCTCATTCACACTTAATAACTCAAGGGTACTATCTAAGCACACCCACACCATCATACATAACTTAAATTCTTGCATACACTATTTCAAGCCTAATGATTCACCTTTCATACAACTAGCCACATGGATACATAATCTACTAAATACTGATAAATGCTATATCCACTTTACTGCTTCTAAACTTCTGGGTTCTTGCTTCTAATTCTAGATCATGTGCTATAAAAGGATTATGAGGAGGGATCTAAAATCACCTCTGACTTTGTCTTAGTGCATGATTTTCATGAATATGAATAAAATACTCTATGATTTTGAACATAAAGGCACCGATGGGATACTTTCGAGCCTTTATAAAATCCCATAACTGTCTGTGGGACTGCCTGAGAAAGCTCTATCTGTAGGAATTTGAGCTTCACTATTTCTGTTACCTTGATAGTAAGGTAGAGTTGACATGAATTGAGAAAGATGAGAATCTATACAAATTTCTTAGAGAACACTTCTACTGCACAATCTAAGATATGAAAAAATAGAAATATTTCTTAAATGCCTTGTAGCCTCTCAATGCCCATCAAATCCTACGCTACCTACGTAGTTATAGAATACAAGGACTACTACTAACAACTTTGCCTAACTAACGAGGAAGCCGCCATACCTGCATTCGCTCAGTGCTAAATCCTACTCCCAACAGAAAGACATTAAAATACTAATTAGTTCTTGCATTGACAACTGATAACTGAGAAGCTCAGGTCATGGTATTCTAAAAATGACAGTGCTTACAAATTCTGAGGTAATTATAAACACATAAACTGGTAATGGTCAAAATGATCATGATGTATGAATATGAAATTAAAACCATGGTCTGACGGACTTATTACTTAAAAATGGAAATTATGTAAAACACATAGTGATCGGATGTTCTTCACCCGCCAGAACTAAATTATTATAAAAATACGATACCAATCTTGAAATGTTGTAATATGTAATGATGGTTCAAAAACCCAAAACATAGAGATTTCATCAAACATAAAAAATTCATGAACTTAACATAGGAATGTCTTAAAGCACGAGGAAACCACATGACTTCATGGCTAAATTCACAATTTGGGGATTTATTCTGAAATCAATTGAACATGACATGGAAAATTGAAACTTGAAGCATGAGACAACATAACTTTTCCATGGAATCATACTTGGACATGAATTGTGTTCAAATCACTAAGGAAAAGCATAAAATAAACACATCTTTGACATATGTATCTTCATAGTAAAATAAAACTCATTTTTTTAATCACAGAAAGATTTTTGGGCTCCATGGGTGAAAGGGACGTATGAATGAACTCCCACACACTTTAATAGATAGTTTCTTGAAAATTTCTTGAGGGTTTTTTGAACTTAAAGTTCGAATTCCATGATTTCTTGTGAAAGGTTTAGGGTTTGTTCTTGGGGAAAGAAAGGGCTTTTCTATAGAGAATTTGTGAGATAAAGGACCATTAATGCTCCTTGGGAGCCCTAATTCACCTTTCATAGAACTAGCCACATGGATACATAATCTACAAAATATCGATAAAATCTATCTCCCCTTTACTACTTCTAAACTTCTGGGTTTATGCTTCTAATTCTAGATCATGTGCTATTAAAGGATTCTGAGAAGGGATTTGAAAGCACCTCTGATTTTGGCTTAGTGCACGATTTTCATGAATATGAATGAAATACTTTATGATTTGGAATATAAAGTCACTGATGGGATACTTTTGAGCCTACATATAATCCAACAACTATCTGTGGGGACTTCCTAAGAAAGCTCTATCTGTAGGAATTTGAGCTTCACTATTTTTGTTACCTTGAGAGTAAGGTAGAGTTGACATGAATAGAGCAAGATGAGAATCTATATAAATTTATTAGAGAACACTTCTATTGCACAATCCGAGACATGAAAGAAGGGTAATATTTCTTAAATTTCTTGTAGCCTCTCGAAGAAAAGTACAGATTCTCCGTACCATTTTGCTAGACTCTACTAGAAACGACTTCATAGACACCCAAGAACACTTGAATCTAACTCTGATACAAAGTTTGTCATGACCTGAGGCTACCCCTTATCGTAGCACGGTGATTGAAAATAGAAGTGATCCCAAGCTAACCCATGAACTGGCATACTTCTTGAGAAACTGATTTGATATATACTAAGTAGCTAGTTCTACTTTGTGGAAACATAAGCATAATGAAATCTGAATAAGTATGTAACTGATAAAGTCACAATTTGATAAATCTAAAGAGAGAAAATAAAATTACATGACTGACTCTAACTGACATCTATGAAGCCTCTACTATACTGACTATATATAGCAGGGGCATGCCTCTAGCTATCTCTAATCAATACATATGAATAATAATAAAAATAAAGTACATGATCAACATCTGACTAGAGTCCCCAAAATAGGAGAAATCAACAACTACTGATTGGAAACTGCCACTATTTAATCATGATGTGTAGGATACAACTGGTACGCACATTATGAAATAATGAAGCCACACAAATGTATATGTGGATTAGTATTTCTGGAATGTACTGAGTAAGTGGGGGTGAATGCAATAAGTAAAACTAAGTTCATACGTAATCGTAAACATGCATACTAAGTGTAAGTAGACTCACCAAAAGACTGAAATAAGTTGAAAGCTGGTATATCTTAAAACATGATTAACAAACAAAAACTGAAAGCTGCTGAATCACTATACTTAGTTTCTTAAAAGCTATACTTTTGTAATATAAGTAGAACTGGAGCTAGAAAATAGTAAAACATGGATACTATATGACTACTAGGTCTGAAACTGCTGATAGAAACTGACATAACTTAAAGATCTAATTGTATAAACATACTGAGCACGAATGCATAAACATACAAAACCAAACATAGCATATACTAAGTTGATCTGATTAAACGAATAACTGATAGCTGAATACTGAAGAACTTACGTTTGAACACTAAAAAATTGGAATATGGATATTGATTAGCTAGTATCTATATACTGATTAACTGATAACTAAATACTGGTCATGTAAAACTGAACTGTAGTTAGTCTGAATAACTATATTGAAATATTGGGCTACTATGCATATAAGATAAGGACTTCCTAAAAACAAAGACATTT
The DNA here is from genome assembly GCF_002878395.1 of Capsicum annuum. Classification (NCBI taxonomy): domain Eukaryota; kingdom Viridiplantae; phylum Streptophyta; class Magnoliopsida; order Solanales; family Solanaceae; genus Capsicum; species Capsicum annuum. The sequence continues at coordinate 3,910 of NW_025869135.1, forward strand.
CATAAAACATATGAAAATCATGAACTTGAACATGGGAATGTCTTAAAGCATGAGAAAACAACATGACTTCATAGATAAATTCATAATTTGGGGATTTATTCTGAAATAAATTGAACATGACAGGGAAAATTGAAACTTGAAGCATGAGATAACATAACTTATCCATGAATCATGCTTTGACATAAATTGTGTTAAAATAATTAAAGAAAAGCATAAAATAAACCCATCTTGAACATACACATCTTCATAATAAATGAAAACTAATCTTTTTAATCAAACAAAGGTTTTTGGGTTCCATGGTTGAAAGGGACCAATGAATGAACTCCCACATACCTTAATAGATGATTTCTTGATGATTGCTTGAGGGTTTCTTGAACTTGAAGCTTGAGTTCCTTGATTTTGTGTATAAGGGTTAGGGTTTGTTCTTGGGGAAAGAAAGGGATTTTCTTGAGAGAATTTGTGAGATAAAGGATCAATAATGCTCCTAGGGAGCCCTAATTCGTGTTTATGGATGAGTTAGGTGATGGCAAATAATCCAAATACCCCTTAGGCATTTAAATCAAAAGTTTAACATATCGGCACCAGGTAATGCGGGATCTGTCTCAATGGACTAGCCCAGGCAACGTGAGACTTATCCCAAAGAACTAGGCTAGGCGATTTGGGCCTTATCCCGCCGAACTAGGCCAGGAGACTCGGGCTTATCCTAGTGGCCTCACTAGTTTAATTCTCTAAACGCGCCCCTACACTAGTTTGAAAATTCTGAAACTAACCCGGAATGTACTTTTGACCTTCCTAAACATGAATTAACTTAAAAACCAACATTTTGGGGTTTTTAAGGTAGCTTAAAAGTTTGTAAAATCTAGGGGTCTTGAAAGTAACTAAGTCCTCAAAACTTAAGTGAAATGTTCAAGTCTTGGACCCCTTAAACATGCAACTGAGTGTTGAATTAAGCTAAGAACTTTATGGGGTATCAAAGTTAATTTCTCTACTTTATGTAGCAACATAATGAGTATAAAAATTTGTATCACCTAATTGGAATATATGTCATGACCCGAGTCGATACCCAACCATGAAGACCCGAGAGGCCCCTCAAATATGTAATCATAAGCATAACTAATCTATTATCAAAATGTGGAAGTTAACTGGAAATATGGTAGTTCTATTCTTTCAACTTAATCAATGCGGAACATAAGTTCATCAAAACCCAAAACCATCTATAACACGTCTATGAAGTCTATACTAAACTGAAAACAATAATCTGTCTAAACCGGGACAAGGCCTCTGATTAGACCATAAACTAAAATCATAAGAATCCATCACATGCGAAAAGATGTCTCTGAAATAAGGAAGTCTCACCAACAAAAAACTCTGATAACAATCTACTGATTTGTAGGACCACGGGACTGGGCCTCTGAGACTGAAATAGGGGGTCAATACACAAGATACTGGTATATACAACAATCCAAAACCAAAATATTTTTATACAACATAAGCGAGAGCATTTCATAAAAACACGTCATCATAAAACATTTGAAAATACATGGGCATAATTTGATAAAATTTAAAACATCTTCTTGGAATCATGACTCTACTTTTTATTTCTTTTCTGAGATGGATGGTACACCCTACAATCTGTAATTCTACAGGCTATATGGAATCCTCCCTTGACTCAACGACCAAGACCCAAACCCAAGTTTGCTGTGAGAGTTGGAGTCTCTACATCTCTACTACGCTACAAGGCCGTTGCCAGTATACAATCCCTTATTTTAGGGCAACATAAAACCCGTGTTAGCAAATCACGATTTTGGGAAATGAGTTATCTGAACTCATGTCTTATTAGGGTAACCATCTAACTCTCTTTAAATGCCATTTTAGACTCTTTAAAATCATACTTTCTTCTTATAAATTGTTTCTCTCTTATTCTTTTTAGGGCACATCTTAAAAGGGTATCGTTACACCCAAACTTGCAAGTCCTTAATTTCATACCATAATATATCTACTTCCCTTCTTATTTCAAAACATGTTATTGACCTCCCAAAAGATTTAAAATCACACGAGAGTTCATATTTCAAAAGCCCGTGAAAACTTATGCCAAAATACTCTCTTTTCAATACTTTCTCTATGGTGGTTATCTCTTTCATCAATTCCATGCAAGCTCTTTATTAGGAAATATGAGTATTTATAAATAATGACAAAACCCCTCCAGATTCTTTCATAGATAATAAAAATCCATCAATGTTGGCAAAACACTTAAATCAAATTCCAACTATCGATGTAAACAATCTATAACATTACCAATACAATGGGTTTCACAAAAAGAGAGGGTTAGGATTTCATCATTTATGCAAGATTTCATCATAAAAGGGACATATAAATACATGTTCTTTAACCATTTCAAAATACATCTCATATAGGAAATTATATGCATTATAAGATTGTTTGAACAATAAATGTTTATGCCCATAAAGGTTAGGATATCCTCACATACCTTTAATGGCGAAGAAATCTTGGAGAATTTTTCTATTGAAGCTTACAAGTCCAAGCCCTAGGATGATTTTCTCTCTTTATGCTTAAAGAAGATAAACTAGGAATTTGTGAATGTTTAAGCATGAATATTGACCCCAATTTAATCTATGGATGTTTAGGGACGGTTATGGAATGTGAAAAGACTTTGTTTTCCTTAAAATAACTCAAAAACGGAGCCCCTATGCTTTAATGCATTGGCCATGCGGTGCCCAGCCCATGGCCTAGCCATCAATTGGGCGGTGCCTTTCCCATCATTTAATACAAGGTGGGAAGCGCCTAGCCCATCGCCTAACACAAGGTGGGTGACATCTAGCCCATCTCATAACCTTCCTAGTGATGGTAGGCGATGGGAAGGTGACTCATAGCCATCACATAAACGCATAACTATAAAAAAAAACTGGTAAAATAATGACAAAACTAACTAAACTGTCTGAAATTATCTGAAAGCCTCTAGACTAATTGAATAAGAGTTGATGGGACAGTCCTCAACTCACTCCAACAATCTAATTGAAGTAACATACTGAAATAAACATGATCGGTGCTTGGAATATGAGGACTCACCACTGTTATAACTACTGATGCGCTGGAATGTCTAAGTGCGGTTGAGAACCTAAGCATCTGAACCTATGATATGAGACATCATAGCGCAAGAAACGAGTATGCGGTCAGTACTTTGAATGCACTGGTATACTAAATGAGATTAGGATGATATGCATGGGCTCATGTGCATGAATAATAACTAACTAAATAAATAATATTAGACCACTGATGTATAGTATGTGCGAAAGCTGTAAAATCTGAGAATGCATAACCAAGCATATAAAATGATACTGGAATAGTCTGTAAACTGAAATACTGAAATCTGAGTACTGATTTAGCTAATAACTAAATAATATGGTCAAGAAAATCTAAACTAACTTTCGAACTGAGACTGGATTGAGACTGTGGGAGCTATCATCTAACCGATATGCCCCAGTATAAGCTAATTGAGTTCCAACCTATAAACCCAGTTAGAAGGGTGTTAGTATAGTGCCACGGGTACTAACACTTGCTATGTGGATCCACTAAAGTGAAGTCCTAAAGGAGTAAAGAGTCACCCTGTACTGGAAGGTGCTTTAGTGAGATATATGTCAACACTCAACTGGTAGGTTAACATCTCAACCTATGCTGGCTATGTAGTTCTGGTTCATAGGGACTGCTACTAAAGGTCACACCCTCAACTAGCCGGTGAACCCTAATCCTTGGGTTCAATCGATGCTAAATCCTACTTCCAACTGGATTGACTCTGATTACTAGACTAAACTAAGCTTACTAATATGATAGTTGATTGAACTAATAATACTCTAATATATTCAAAACCATTCTAAAAATATTGAGACTAAGTAAACAGCTAAGTTTTTATGTATTCATAACCCCCAGGACTCGATAAGATTAACAGTAGAAACAAACTAAAACTTCAAAGAATAATAAGTAGTCATTGTTTAAATCCAATCATTTAGGCATTTTATCAAACACTTGAAATTCATGAACGTAGGCATGGGTTGATTGAAACATGTGGGAATGACATAATCATAACACTAAAATCATACATTAGGTATTTAACATGGAATTTCATGCAAGACCTCTAATTCATTATATACAAAGAGTTATGGTGGATTGAAGTTTACCCAAGTTTCGACGCTCACTCAAACTCCAATGATAGGAAATCTTTCAACTCATCCTTGAGTTAGGAGACCTCTATGATCTCAATTCATGCTTAAATAGGTTCACACTACATAATTGATTAACATGCCAAATTTGCATAGGATTTATGGCTTGTGGATCATCTATGCATAGAAATGACGGTTTTTATTCTAGCCCGAAATGCGGGGTGTTACAACCAACTTAAAAACACAAATTTTAAGTAAAATCAAGCCCCATTTTTCAAAATAATTTTAACTATTCAGGTCCAAATGTCAAATACGCAGTGAAGAAATCCCCAATATGAACATGCTTCTACAACACCATTACATTGGAGAAAAGTTTGACCAAAAATCACATATCTTGCCACATTTCGACAAAATTAGTGAAGAAATTTCAACATGCAATCGCCGAGGATAATCGATATACACCAGTTATCCGTCAAAAATTAAGTAAATACCAAATAAAAACAACAACTTTCAGTAAAATCAAGACCCGTATTCAAAAAAAAAAATTCAATTTTTTTCAACTCCAACGAGTTCAACCGCCACAAACGAATTCGAAAAAAAAAATCCATCACTATGGAGCACAAATTAATCGGAACAAGAATATAACTTACCTGAAGTTGAAGATCGAAGTTGGAGATGACTTATACGAGCTCGAAATTGAAAAATGGTGTAAAGGAGAGATGAAGCGGGAGAGAGTAAAGAGAGAAGATGAGAGAGAATTTTTTTTGTTTGTATTTAATGGAAGAATACGATTAAAAATGTATTTAATAAATACATAAGGGGTACCAAAAGATTTAATAAATACATAAGATGTGCCAAAAGGTTTTTTTTATTTTACACTTAAATCTATACCCCACAAAACCCTTAAAAATTAGGTCAAGCCAAAAGAAGTGTCTATTTGCCAAAATAAGTTTTCAAAGTGGACTTTTACATAAATCTCTCAAGAAACTGGGTAGTATCAGCTTAAAAGATGAGTAAAGCATCTAGTACCCCTTAACTATGACCAAATTTGCTACGACATATTCCAACTTCATCTGGGACCCATTTTATTTCATAAAGGTTCATGTCAGCACAAAAGAGTGACAAAATAAGTTAAAATTGAGTTAGGGCGGTAATACGATGCCTATGAAGTTGGAGTATGTCGTAACAACTTTGGTCATAGTTCAAGAGGGTACTGGATGCTTATCTCTTAATAAATTACTAATAGAGTTCTCTGCCTAGGGTTATAAGAGCACCTGAGATTTTGGATTTCACGGAGATGACTAATGATGTTATTCAGGATACAGAAAGAATGAGAATTAGGGTGCTGGCCAGGATTTAGATTAGGTTATTGGGCTATCTATGAATCAAATGACATTCAAGAAAAACTGAGCAACGACATTCAGATTATGAGTCTTCATGGACTATTTCTAAGGTGTGTTTTGATAAATTCATGCTGATTAGTTGAGGCAGGAAACACAAGCACCTAATATTTCATGTATGAAACTCACAAAAATGTGATACTTCAATGCGTGTTTTATTATTAATACATAAAAAATAAAGCTACAATAACGAGTTTTTTCTGAAGAAATATGTTATTTAAGATATATTCTGTGCAATTAATTCTATAACTTTCTTTGTAACAATATATTTTTTGAGAAGTTTTTTGAAATCAAGTTGAAAAGAATTCATGTTCCCATAAAAATGAAATTGTAAATTGAAACAGTACCAATAACTGTAATCTTTTAAGATAAAAAATAGTCTATGATCAATCCTGACCGGGAATTGGCAAGGTAAGTATTTGACCTCTATACTTGTATTTTTCGAATTGAGGATTTTTGTTAATAAAAGGTTACTCGGGAAATTATTGGGTAATATATATTAGCTTAAAAATTTATTGATTGAGTTATTGTGGACAAAAATATTGTACAAATTTCAAGCTAATCCAAAGAATGGAAGTTTGATAAACATATTAAACGGCTACTAGACTACGTAATGGATAAATAACATAAGATAAATCAATTTCGAAATATGAAAACTGGAAATTGAATAATATTGCATTGTTTAGCCTACTTACTGTGTGGTTGGCCATCACATCTTTGAAATCTTCAATTTCCCATGTTCTGCTAGGTTCTCCCAATTCTTTTTGCATTTTCACCACATATTTACCCATCTCTTGTATAAGTCATGCATTTCAATAGTATTACATTTAGAGATGAACACAAGAGATTTATCAATTAGGACACGCAATCCAATATTTGCTCCAGAATAACAGCTCTCAAGAATACGCATGACGTAATCTTTATCTTTCCCTCGAAACAAGCATGATATATCAAGAAATATATCTCGTTGTATAGTCCCAGACCATAATAGCTAATTCTGAGCTTTTCAACAATTTCTGAATTAGAGTTATTTTTCATTTCCTTTATAGCACTTCTCCACTCAGTTATGTCCCTATCACGTAAGTTGGGTTAAAAATTGAAAGGGCGTCATGCGAAAGCTTAAAATTTGCAAACCATACGACGGTAATTCAGATGATAAAGAAAAATATATTAAAAAAATGTATATTAATATGGTTTGATCAAACGACCTATATATAATTAAAAATAATATTTAAAAAAAAAAACTTAAAACCTATTGGAAAAAAATCTCCTCTTAAACAAAACTCTTTAATGACTACATTGTCGATACTATTGTGTTATGGTATCAGAAGCGGTATTCTATTTATATAGTACCAAAACCTTTCCTCCAAGAAAGAGGTTAGCTAAATATGGAAAAGTTTTATATTTTTTCTTTGGGAAAATAAAAAGTATTTATGGTTACTTTTATTTTCCTTACAAGAAAAATAAAACTTAATTTTGGTAAGAAAAATCAGGGTAAAAACCCTAACAAATCTCCTCTTTTTGACTTGATTTTCCTCACGTGATCCGCCTTCTTCACATATTTGATATTTGTTCTTTATATAGTCTTCATCACTGCTGCTTGACATGCTTAAAAATGAAGCTTTTGGATTAAAAATATATGAGCCCTTTTCGGGTTAAAAATATTGGAGCCCTTTGTAGGGTTAAAAGAGAGGTTTATTTTTAAAGATGTGACATTGAAATATCTCCTCCATATGTAGTTGGACAAAATCATTATTATCATCAAATTGAATGCAACTATTTGAACTCGCCTTGAATATGTCTTTAGTCTCATTTCACCAAATCATTGGATCTTTGTACCGTTGGCTTTGATACCATTTGTTCGGTTTAAAATGGAGATTGCGTCATGCGGAAGCTTAAAGTTTGAAAACAATAGGACGGTAATTCAGATGACAAAGAAAAATATACTAAAAATATATATATTAATATGGTTTGGTCAAACGACATACATATTAAAAATAATAATGAGAAAAAAAACTCAAAATTTATTGGGAGAAAATTTCCCCCTAATATGAGAACGGGTGTTTTATTTATAGAGTTTAAAATCCTTTCCTCCAAGAAAGAGGTTAGCCAAATATGAAAAAAAATTATATTTTTGTTTTAGAAAAATTAAAACTATTTATGGTTACTTTTATTTTTTCTTACAAGAAAAAGTAGAACTTAATTTTGATAAGAAAATCAGGATAAAAACCATAACAACTTTAGGTTAAAGGAAGGCCTTTAGCATAACGTACAACCTCTGCTGAGAGCTTCTCAAAACATTCATCTAGAACTTTTCTTTGATAAAAGCATATTAGTTGAATAATTTAATAGCTTGATTGTCAACTAGGGTAGTCACTTCATATACCACATCATTCTTCTTAATCAAATGTTTATCTCTAGTTGTTGCAATAATTCTACTGCCATTGCCATACCAGTTAAGATTCCCTGCTAGGCAATTCAAATGGTCTCTGTGATCTATGTCATCAAGCACAACTAAAACCTTCTTAAAACGAAGTCTACGAGCTATCATGTGCTTTCCATCCTCTTTATTATTCACGTAATCCTGTTTTTCCCCAAGTAGTTCAGACAGAAGGACATTTTGTAAAAAATGCATTCCACATTTGTTTTCTTTAATATCTGCAATGAAACTAGCAGCTTCAAATTGATATTAGAGAATGTCAGAAATTGCCCTTGCTATTGTTAGTTTTTTTCTTTTTTGTGGAATAGATGTGCATTAAATAAATGTAATGAGTTATTTTACAAAGCAAGGCCTAGTCAGGGACAAAAATATAACAATTGAATTTTGTATTCCCATTACTAGATACACAGCGGGAGAATCATTTCCCCTTTAAATCTTCCCAAAAAACTATTCCTACACTAGCCGGTGGAGTTGCAAAAACATGCATTTTGTCAAAAAGGTTAAACTCAGAGCCTTGCTTTGACATCAGGTCCGCTACTCTATTCTGCTCCTGATATGTGTGGTAGACTGGAGGATTCCCCAGACTCCTTAATAGAGATCTGCATTCATAAACAACTAAATCGTAAAGCAAGTTACCATGGTGCAGCATATTAATAACTTTCAATGAATCAACGCAAACTTTCAATGGTTTGAGGTTTTGGTCTAAAGCTAGGTCGAGGCCCTCTTTAAGGGCTAGGATCTTCATGAGATTATTTGTGGCATTGGTATATAAAGCTTTTTCTAAATCCTACCACCCAATCCCCTCTGCCATTTCTAATGACCCCTTCCCTCAATCCCACCCCTCCCAAGGTTGCCCAGGAAAGACTCATCCGTGTTTAGCTTGAAAGAATTGGAGGTGGGGGGAGACCATTTTATATTGACGCTTTTCTTTGTAAGGGGCTTATTACCATTGCCCAGGTATTTGTATTCTATAGTTTCAGCATGAGGTATGCTGAAACAAGGAAAAGAGTTGGTGTTTTGGAAATTGTTGGCATTTCTAGTTTTTCAGAGATGCCATAAGCAGAAGGGTAGGAGGGTGCCCCAAGAAGTGTTGTTGTCAAAGCAATCATTGTTCAGTCTTTTCCAAGTTGTGGACCAAGTATTGGTGTCAAACATGGAAAGATGGAGATTTATGTTACCTTTGTACTTTTGGATAAGAGTTTTCCAAAAGATCTTAGCAAGGTTACATAAAAAAAAAATATGGTATTGGTCCTCCTAGTTATCACTGCAAGCATGACAGAGGCTTGTAATATTCAAACCCCTTTTGAAAAGGGTGACTCTAGTGGGCAGACTATTGTGGTTCAAGAGCCACATAAAGGTTTTTATCTTATTGGGGACTCTAAGGTGCCAGATCTAGTTGGAAGGGGTATAGGCTCAGTAAGAACCTTTTTTCAAGTTGGAGATGTAGTAGTAGTCACTTTTGTAAGAGAAAGTGCCATCACCAGTGAGCCTCCAAAGAGGAGTGTCTTGACTGAGATGAGTGCTCTGAAGGAGAGCATTCTGTATGTTGTGGATAATATTGGTAGGAATTTCAAAGGATAAGGGGGTGAAATCCCATCTCCCCTCTCTTTAGATATCTTTGACCATGATGAGATTAAAGGGGTTGGTATTTAGAACTTGTGTCACGACCTGAACCGGGGCCCTGACCATAACAAGCATTTCGAACCATGAAGGCCCGAAACACCCCTATCTATCTCGTAATCATGCACATAATTCATATGATAAAAGAAATACGGAAGATACACAATATTAAGGAAACATGGTCACGAGTCTAATGAAATAAAAAATGGGAAATAATGTCCCACAACATCTATCGACATCTGAAAACCGTCTACGAAATCTCTTCTACATGACTAAAATAAACAACTGTTTGAAAACTAGGACAAGAACCCTAGTAGACCCAAAACTATTAAATGAAAAATAAACAGCCAGACATCAGACCTTCCCGAATATAGAAGGCTCACCACTTGTCTCTACAAAACTATTTGAAGAATCTACTGATTTTCTGGACCCCTACATTGTGCCACTGAACCTGGGAGAGAAGGGGGTCAATACAAAGTACTAGTACGCAGAGTAATCCAAAACAAAGTAGAGATTTTTATATAAACTAAATGTGAGTTGTTATAAAACACATTATTGCAAAATGATTTCGAAAATACATGGGAATAGTATACTGATTTTTCAATAACAATGCAACACATCTGAGCTAGGTGGTACACCCTACAATTCCACATTTTCACCAACTGTCAAATCTCGATTGCCGCCGAGATTAGAGTATAAGTGAGGGAAAGAAACACAAGATTAAACAGCAGGGTGTCTCAACCCAATCAAGTATGGTAGTGCACAAGATCACAAAGCAGGGTTCCTAACCATAGTCCCAATTTGGGATGACATAATGTCAGGTCCATAAGATCACATAGCAGGGTACCAAGTTCCCTAGTCGGCAAACATGGTTTCCAGCGTAGAGTCATTTGACTCGTGCTTTCTTTGGGTAACAACCTATCTCAGAAAATCAATGCATGAAACTCATTTTAATTAATCACATGTCATACTCTGTAGGGTATCGTCATACCCAACTTGCAAGTCATCAATATCACATCAACTTTCCAACTTCTCATACCATTTACCACATGCACATATGTATGACTTTCACACCATTAAAACACATACACCATGGTTCTCAACATGTAATTATTCAAGAAGTTTAATCATTTATAAGTAATGTCATATCAATTGCAAAACTCTTGCTCTCAATGGTTCAACACAAGTGTAATATGAGGTATAAATATTATCATGGGGAATTTTGAAAATTTACAACTCATGTACATTGCACCCTTTTTTGAAATTTCAGGTCACATGTTCACAATTCAACCATTTAAATACATTCAAACAAACAACCCCAAGATATCTCAATAATTCTTTAAAAATTATATATCAAAACATGTTATTTGTATCAATTGAAAACCCCCATTTGTAAAAACATATATATACTTGTATAAATTTAAAGTCTTGCAAGAATTTCTTTCTGAAAACATGCCCATGAAATTTAGGACAACCCCACGTACCTCTATTTTGAAGAATAATGAATGATTCTTGAAGCTTACGGACTGGGGATTCCAAATCTCTAATTATCTTCAAGAACTCACGGTTGAATCTTGAATTATTTGGGATTCTTGTTTGAAACCCTAGAGAGCGTTCTTGATGAATTTTGATGAAAGTGTATGTATTTAGGTGTATTTGGGATTAAATTCCGTGTTTAGATGGGTTTGGGGTCATGGGAAATATCTAGTTTGACCTTAGAATTTAAAATTCGGGACTGGAACATCATATAAGGCTTCACCGCGACGCGCTGGAAATCACGATGAGCTACTAGAATTGACAATTGTCAATTTAAGGCTCATTGCGACGCGGTGGCCAGTCAAACGGGAACCCTGACACTAAAAATGTTCTAACTTCTTCACCGTATGTCCGTTTTAGGAGAATTTGGTATCGATGGAAAGACAATTCAAAGATATTTCATTTGATACATAGTAGGCCACTCAGTTCGTCATATATAATGAGTTATGATCGATTGAAGCTGACCCAAGTTTCAACGTTCACTAAAACTTGAACGATAGGAAAGTTTTCAACCCGTCTTTGAGTTAAGGGACTTCTATGATCTCAATTCATGCTCAACTAGATTCACACACTACAAAATTGATTACACACTAAATTTGCATAGGATTCATGATTTTGTAACCTCTATGTAAAAGAATAACGGTTTACGTTCTAGCCCGAAATGCGGGGTGTTACATTATCTCCCCCTTGGGATCATTCGTCCCCGAATGATGGATAGGGACTTGTTGAAGTACTAAAAGTGTAGAATAAAGAGCGTAGTCTCACATTAAATATTTTTCCTCGATAAAATATGGAATGCTAGCAAACAAGCTTCATGATAACCCCTAGCGAAACTTGTAAGCACGAAATATGTATAATAAGACTTTACATAGGGATGATCTTGCACAAGAGCTCTATGCATAATAATCTTCCAAACATAAGGCTGGGATTTAGTTGGTGATCATAGACCGAATTTATATTTGTACTAATAATGAAAGAAGATTTTTCGTGGAAGGTAGGGATAGAATCTTTCTCCATCTCTCATGATATAATGAAATAGATATTGCACTTTGAAACACTACTTATCCATGTCCAAACAACAAACAACACACTTCATTACTTCCAACTTACAATTCTTCCATCACACATCTAACTACAAGAGTTTGAGCCTCAGTGCAAAGCGCTTTTTATGTTGAAGCCTAACTCGGAGTAACAAGGTGGTTACTTAAACTACAGGACCCTGTACTATAAGTCCCTTTAAGAAATTCTTCACCTCATCAATATCATCAAACACTCTTGGGTTTTTAATTAAGAGGGTACTAACCACATAGCACACAGATTTGCATTTTCAATAGTCACAACGTTCAAGCCTAATCAACTACATCAACTTTATGGATCTGCACACCAAGACCAACAATTTCAATCACTCTACAAATATTTTTCACCACATTCCTCCTTTTTAGTTAATTCACACAACAAAAGTTCACCTCCTTCTTTTTCTTTTTCACCTATAACCTCAGCTCAAGAATCATATCAAATTTTTAACCTTCAAGTACATCCACTCCTCTACCTAACATATCACCACTTTTCTACAGCCACCATTATACTATCATATGAAGGATCATTAAGAGACTCGAGCATAATTGTCAAGAATGGAAATAACACCATTAAACCATAAATTCTACTCATTGGACTGCTCAAGAAAGGACATGAAACGAAGATATGATAGAATAACCATAAGGTGGTCCATATAACAAGTCTCTAGATTATAAGTAAAGAGTCATTCGGAAAACACAATACAACATGAATTCTTAGGACAGAGCACAGGGAGAAATATTGGTGCATATATCAAGACAAAATGGAGGAAAGAGATAGGATTCCCCTCCTAGATTTGGAAAAATTGGTAAGATAAACTAGGCACCCGACGCGATAGGAGACATAATGCATTGAGATCGCATCGAGACATTGGTTTGGTCAACGCAATTACCAATGCGGAGCGCCGATATTACATTGATCCACTAGTTTTCTTACTTAAATGCATCTCAAACGTGGTTCAAAAAATCTAAACCTTTTTCCGAACCACCCCTTTACACATCTGAACATGAATCAACTCAAAAACTTATGCCTTGGGGTCGAGAAGATCAATTTAAAATCATGGAAGTTGAGAGCTCATAAATATGACTAAATTTTTTAACCATTAGAAAATTTTTCAGGTTACAAGCTCTCCATATGTGCCACTAAGAGTGGTATTGAGTCGAGAATGATACGGACTATTATATGTCAACTAAGACAAGGATTTCCACTTGAAGCGATTGCTCCACATTTAAGGAACTAAGATTTTTTCCATAAGTTTGCATAAACTTTATCACTTTGGATAAACCCAACATAGGATGAATCAGTGACATATAGAATCATATTTCCTTAAGACCAAGCATGCTGAGAGACATAGATTTTCATGGATCATGAACAACATAACATATGGCCTGAATACATGAAAGACTGGATTAATGAGAGACATAATTGCTTCTAGTTTGGAGGTCATATCACATAAGTCCATGGGAAACTCGAATCATAGTCACAAACATAACTTGAACAGATGACGTAAGAAATTAGCGGAATAATATCTAAAATGGAAGTAGGAGGAGTATGCTTGAGTAAGAATAGACTTATCATGATTTATCCCCCGCAACTTGTCAAATTGAGAAAAATTTGGGAACTAACTTAATTCTCCATCTCCCCCTTAGATCAAAGTCACACCTCTAGACTTGCAGACATAACCTCACATCAAAATCTGTAGCCACAACCTCCACGCAAATGAGACATCACCATAAATTTTAACTCTAAACTCTCCCTGATGAACTATACTCGGAAGGCCTTGCTTTTCAAAAACAATTCTACTCTTAATATTTGCTAGCGTCAATAGCCAGTACTCTACAACTATCACTCTCGTGAGTGCACGCACCCACACTCCTTATCACAAAAGGGGTATCAGTATATACATGAACTCAAACTTCTCTCATTAATCCCTAATACAAAGGCACTATATTATTTTCTAGGACATTTTCTTCTAACTTTCAGAGTCATCAACATATGACTAATATTTCCATGTTCCTAGACACCCACACTTCTAAACACTTAACACTCCATCTTCAATTTCCTTAGGATACTATCATTACACCTCAAATCACATAATCAACAACTTAATGAAATCTGTAAAACTATACCAAAGGCATATATTTCTTACCTACATTTCCTAAATTCAACTATAACGAACACCATACAACAACAACAACCCCTGATTCTTCCTCAGACCCCCCTCCCCCATACTACAAATTTCAAAAACATAGACTAGGTACAACATACACTTATACACATAAAACTTTATTAATAACCAGCTACCTAGGGTTCAACTTATTCCAATATACCTATGTTCTTAACTACTTAATGATTCAACCACAATTCATCATTTTAACACTAGTCCTCATGTACACATATCCCTCACGATTACCTCTTAAATGTTTCATAAATCTTCAACCTGGGCTCTTTCACAGATCATATCAAGCCTACTAATTCATTCCCATAAATCATACATCATTAATCATAAAATACTATTCTCGCCACCATATTCTACAATCTATAATTCAAGACTATATTCTAGCATCCATCGTCTACCACTAATAACGCAAAGCATGCAACATAATATACTAGTCTATCAAATTGGGAAATCAACTCCAACTACTCATTTCATTCAAATACTACCTACAGTCACAATCTCCTCCATTACATCACTATTATAGCTCAAAATCTACTTCATACCTTCTCACATGAAGTATTAGTTTACATCTACTAAGGAAAAGAAGATCAAGGAGGTAAAATCACAGAATAAACATGGTTAACCTTAATCTTATATCATACCCCATATAATCTTATCTACTTATACGACTTCCTTACATCACACTTACTTACTCAAGCGCATATTTAGACTACCTTCTAATTCCACAAACAACCATAAGTCTATAATTATAACTTACTGGCTAATCTAGCCATTTTTATGCGTGAAAAAAACAACAATTCACCTCCATTACCATCTCGATCTCATTCAATAAGATTCGGCTATACATATATTCAATAAATTGCCCTTACCACTTTTCTTACAATTTTGCCCCTAAACCCCCAGTTCCAACCAACACAAGAACAACAAATTGCTAATGGATCGAAATAGGCCTCACACGGCTTCACTAGACATTGTTTTTTTAACCTTTATGGCTCAATTAGAAAGGACCATACCATTTAGAGTCTGAACTTCTGCACTTGATTCACCCCAATAATGAGACACATCTGAGCACATCAAAGAAAAGAATTGGGATGACTTTACTTTTATATGGACAACACCATAGCACGAATTAGAGTATAGAAGAGAAACATTCTGACTCCATAGCATGAACTAGAACATAAAGAAAGAGAGACATTCCTAAATGCCTTGTAGCCTCCTGCTGATAAGTATGGCATGCTACACACCTATAAAAAAGACTCTACCGAATGAGAATTTGCAGACACCCTGGGACCATAAACTGGGCTTTAATACAAAGTTTGTCATGACCCAAATCGGGGCCTTGGCCATGACGAGCAGTCAAAACCATGAAGGCTCAAAACACCCCTATCTATCTCGTAATCATGCACATAATTCATATGATAAAAGAAATGCAGAAGATACACAATATTACGAAAACATGGTCACAAGTCTAATGAAATCAATAATTGGAAATAATGTCCCACAACATCTATTGACATCTGAAAATAGTCTGCAAAATCTCTACTACATTACTAAAACAAACAACAGTTTGAAAACTGGGACAAGGCCTCCAGTAAACCTAAAACTATTAAATAATAAATAAACTGCCAGACATCAGGCCTTCCGAAATATAGAAGGCTCACATCTTGTCTCTGAAAAACTTTTTGAAAAATCTACTGATTTTCTGGACCCCTAGACTGTGCCTCCGAACCTGGGAGGGAAAGGGGTCAATACAAAGTACTGGTACTCAGAGTAATCCAAAACAAAGTAGAGATTTTTATATAAAATAAATGAGAGCTATTATAATACATATTATTCCAAAATGATTTTGAAAATACATAGGCATATAATACTAATTTTTCAATAACAATGCAACACATCTTAGCTAGGTGGTACATCGTGCAATATCACATTTTCACCAACTGTCAAATCTCGATTGCTGCTGAGATTAGAGTATAAGTGAGGGAAAGACACAAAAGATCACACAGCAGGGTGTATCGACCCAATCAAGTATGGTAGTGAACAAGATCACAAAGCAGGGCTCCTAACCATAGTCCCAATTTGGGATGACGTAATGTCAGGTACACAAGATCACACAACAGGGTACCAAGTTCCTGAGTCGGCAAACACGATTTCCAGCGTAGAGTTATTTGACTCGTGCTTCCTTCGGGTAACCACCTATCTCATAAAATCAATGCCTAAAACTTATTTTAATCAATCACATGTCATACTCTGTAGGGTATCGTCATACCCGACTTGCAAGTCATCAATATCACATCAACTTTCCAACTTCTCATACCATTTACCACATGCACATATGTATGACTTTCACACCATTAAAACACATGCACCATGGTTCTCAACATGCAATTATTCAAGAAGTTTAATCATTTATGAGTAATGTCATATCAATTACAAAACTCATGTTCTCAATGGTTCAACACAAGTGTAATATGGGGTATAAACATTATCATGGGGAATTTTGAAAATTCACAACTCATGTACATCCCCTTTTGAAATTTCAGGTCACATATTCACAATTCAATAATTTAAATACATTCAAACAAATAACCCCAAGATATCTCAATAATTTTTTAAAAATTATATATCAAAACATGTTATTTGTACCAATTGAAAACCCCTATTTGTAAAAACATATATATACTTGTATAAATTTTAAGTCTTGCATACATTCCTTTATGAAAACATGCCCATGAAATTAGGAAAACCCCACGTACCTCTACTTTGGAGAATAATGAATGATTCTTGAACCTTACGGATTGGGGATTCCAAATCTCTAATTATATTCAAAAACTCACGGTTGAATCTTGAATTATTTGGGATTCTTATTTCAAACCCTAAAGAGCGTTCTTGATGAATTTTGGTGAAAGTGTATGTATTTAGGTGTATTTGGGATTAAATCCCATGTTTGGATGGGTTTCGAGCCATGGGAAATTTCTAGTTTGACCTTAGAATTTAAAATTTGGGACTGGAATGCCGTATAACACTTTACCGTGACGCACTAGAAATCATGATGAGCTACAAGAATTGACAATTATCAATTTAAGGCTCATCGCGATGCGGTGGCCAGTCAAATGGGAATACTGACACTAAAAATGCTCTAACTTCTTCACCGAGTGTCCATTTTAGGAAAATTTGGTATCGATGAAAAGATAATTGAAAGATATTTCATTTGATATATAGTATGCCACCCATTTCATCATATATAAAGAGTTATGATCGATTGAAGTTAACTAAAGTTTCAACGTTCACTAAAACTTAAAAGATAGGAATGTTTTCAACCCGTCTTTGAGTTAAGGGACTTCTATGATCTGAATTCATGCTCAACTAGATTCACACACTACATAATTGATTACACACTAAATTTCATAGTATTCATGAATATTTCAACCTCTATGTGAAAGAATAACAGTTTACGTTCTAGCCCAAAATGTGGGGTGTTACACCTTGGATAATAGTGGAAAGGGTAGGCATACCAGGGATTCATCTAACTTCCCAAGATTTAGTATTTGTTTCATTCTTGATGGCCCAAAATGTAGAATCATTGCACAATCTCTAATATTTGATGATATTATTCCAAGTCATGAAGCCTTTTTGGTGCCCCTTTTTCCTGTCCTATATTTGGAAAGGAGAATGTTAGCCCAAAGAAAAGTAGGTTTAGAGTACATTCTCCAACCCAAGCTGCAAAAGAGGGCTTCATTCTTGATGGAATCCATTTGCATACCAAGCCCACTATTATTTTAAGGAAGGGTGATGGTGTCCCACCCTATGAGATGCATTTTCTTTTTATCATCTGTGGTGCCCCAGATGAAGTTTCTCTGATATCTATCAATCAGATTAAGCATGTTTCTAGAGAGGTGGATATACTGCATAATATAGTTAGGAATGGAAGCCAAGGAGAATTTGGCTAGGGTGACCTTACTAGTCAAGTTGAGGAATTTAGTTTTCCATCCAGCCAGCTTACTGTTCAAGTTGTCAATAATGAATTGGAAGTCCCTCTTCTCAGTTTTTTTGTGGAATATGGGAAATCCCAGGTATTTTTCAAAGTGGTTAAATTGATGGATGCCTAAGATAGAGAAAAGGCTATCCCAGTCCTCAGGTTTACAGTTAGCAGAGAAGATGACCTTGAATTTAGCAAAGTTGATTCTCTATCTAGAATGGAAGCTAAAACTATGCAGGACCTTATTAATGGTATTATAATTTTTTCTATCAGCTTTAGCAAAAAAAGTGAGGTCATCTACAAAGAAAACATGGGAGGCGGGGGGCCTCTATTAGAATGGATATAGTTGTCCAAAGGAGAATGTCCACTTCATAGTTAATTCTCCTAGATAGAAGTTACATACATAAGATGAAGAGGTAGGGCAACATGGGGTCCCTTTGCCTAATGCCCCTGGAGGGGTTAAAAATGGTGGTCTTCCCACCATTGACCAGGATAGAAATGGAGGAAGTAGAAATACAAGAGAGGATGGGGTTAATGAGGTTCTAAGGGAAGTTGAAGAAAGAAAGGGCTTGTCTAATAAAAGACCACTCAAGAATTTCAAAATCTTTATCCAGGTCAATCTTAAGGAGTATGTTGGCCTACTTACCCTTCATTTTGGAGAAATGGCTAACATATTCTTGGACAATGATGGGATTGTTAGAATAACTTCTTTTAGCATTAAAGCTATCTTGGCTGGGACCAATGATTTTTCCTAGGAAGGGCTTCATCCTGGAGGTTATGATCTTGGTGATGATTTTATACTGGGTGTTACAAGTGCCTATGTGTCTAAATTTCATAAGATAGGTGACATTCCTGCATGTAGAAATGAGACAGAGGTAGGTGGAGTTGACTCTGGGGTTCATGGAATAGGAGGTAAAGGTCGTCTGGCAAAACTTGACAAGGGGAGGTCCCATTATGTCCCAAAATTTTTGGTACATAAAGGGGTGTAATCCATCAGGCCCAAGGGATTTGTTAGGCTTAAAAGAGAAGACAACCCTTTTGACCTTCTCAATGGAAGGGATGACTTACAGGAGATCATGGTTGAGGGAATTGATGGACCCCAAGGAGGAGGGGTTAGACTGGATAGCAATGTGCCCTAAGTTATGTTCAGTGGTATAGAGGTCAACATAGTATCTAAAGATAATGTTGTATATATCCATAGTATGATAGTGTGAAGTACCACTTTCCTCAACGAGGAAGTTAATCCTATTCTTTCTCCTCCTTTTGAGGGTGGAAGTATGGAAGAATCTTTTGTTAGAGTCCCCTTCCAGGAGCCAAGAGATCCTAGACTTGAGCTTCTAGAACTCAGTCTCTAGGTTGAGGATATTGTTGAACTCTTTTAGAAGAGTATTTTCAAGGCCATGAATAAAAGTGCTTGTGGGGTAGTTAGGACTAACCTTTCAAACAAGTGATTCTTCTTATTGAAGATGTTACCAAATATGAGTTTGTTCCAGTCCCTGGCCTTCTTCTGAAAGTCTAAGATGGCCATGGTAATGCAAGTACAGTTAAGAAAGAAATCTTTGATTAGGTTGGGGAAGTCTTGGTGGCTGAGCCACATAGATTCCACCCTGAGGGGCTTAATCTAATTGACAGAAAGGAGCCAATAGTCAGGAAGAGGGGGAATGGTCAGAGTGAGTTCTAGGGAGATGAGTGACAGAGGGCTCAGGATAAAGGTGAATCCAAATGTCATTATCAAGTCATCTATCTAGTCTTTCAAGTATTAGACCTTGTCTATTTCTATATCTCATGTTAGACCAGGTGTATTTGCTTCCCTTGAATCCTAGATCAATAAGGTTCCAGTAATTAATACAATTCATAAAGAGGTTGGTTCTATTCTTATTGATCCTGGAACCTCCGAATTTTTTAGAGGCCTTAAGGATCTCATTAAAATCCTCCCTACCAATCAGATCTTCCCCTTAGGGGAGATATCATTGTCAGAGAAAGAAGCAAGCTAGTTCCAAAGGTCTGCCCTAGAGTGGAAGTCAGTACTAGCATAAATAATACTAATAAACTAAGAAGAAGGAGGGGAACTAACCTTGACCTTAGCATTAATAGCTTGGGTGGAGATGGAGATAGAGGTGATGGAGATGGAATCCTCCCTCTACATAATGACCATTCCCCTTGAATTGCATTAGACTTAGACTAAATATGGTTATGGAACATAAATTCCTCACACAGGTCTAGGTAATCAATCATCTTGGATTCTAATAGAGTAAGAATGCATAGTTGATGGATATTAACTAAGGATTTGCAGTGCTTCTTAAATTTAGCATTCTTTCTCCCCCTAACATTCCACACAATGAAGTTCTTCATCTTTGAGTGAAGGGGGTGTGGGATTCTACGGTAGTTACCTTTCCCTTCCCCTTTGGGTTGGTGGTGGATGTAAGAGTAGAGACCTTCTTTTTCCAGCTTAGGGGAGCTAGCAAGACCTTGGGAGTCTCTTCTTATATAGGGTTTGTTGGATTTAGTCTTATACCTAGACTTGCTAACCCTAAGAAAATCAGGACGATTAATATCTCCTAGACTGGCTCTGTGAACTCTAACTCTAGAGGCTCTACCAGGTTGAGAATCTCTGTTCTTAGAACCTTGAGCTAAGATAGGAATTCCTCTATATCCCAGTTGCTTGCTCTTAGAGCTTCTAGAGAATTCAACCTTTCCACCCTCTCTAGAGTGAGGTGGGAGGAGGTTGTGATCAACGACGGAGGTAGAGCCTGGCTTGTTGAAGTTTAGTGATCCCTAGTGGGAGGTGCAAAAGTTGGCCCCAGAAAAAGTAGAGCTTGGTTGTATAGTGGAAAGAAGGGAAGGTTCAGACAGAGCTGATTGATTATGTTGGCAAGTGACTCCATAGTCAACTCCTCCTGGAATGGTGAGTTGATTACTTGGAATAGGGTGGCCATCCAAACATTGGGCCCGTATGTCTGTAGGCCCTAGCAAAGGCTCACCATGGCCAACTGAGCAAGATACTGGGGATCCTTAATGAGAATAGTGATTTGTCTCCTCTCTAATTCAATATGTAGGGGGATAGTTTTGTAGGATAAATATATCTCCAACTAAGAAGTTGGTTGATTATCTAGGGATAATAGGGTTCTGGTAAAGATGATTTTGTTGGAGTTGGGGGATTCCATAGTTGCCTTCTAGTGAAAGCTCAGTCATATTTTCCTCCAGATATATAGAGTGAGTAGAGTTGAGAGGGGTAAACTGAGAGGTTTTCCCATGGGATACACCACTAGTATTAAATGCAATGTCCACGCCCTGGACATTCCCAATCACATCACTTCAGAAAGAGGAAGAGTTTCTTAGAGTCATTGGTGTAGGCTCATTATTGCCTAAATCCAGGTGGCTCTAGGGGGTTCCACAATGGGAGGCTTCTTTCCTTTTAATTACCAATTTCCAAGAAGGGGAAATATTTTTAGAAAAAAAGGGATTTGGAGGAGTGGGGTCAGGTAACTTAGGGCCCAATTTGTTCTTAGCATGAGACCTATGAGAAATGGTGGTATTGGGCATCTTGGTTAATGGAGCTATTGTTTGGCCCCCTACAACAGATGATAATTGGTCCTATTTATTTTTTGGACTAGTATTTAATCTTCTAGGGGCATTTTCGTTCATGGGCTTGGACTTGGAGGATTCACCTTGGGTCGGTCCAGTGGGTAAGAGTCCAGACGAATGAGGGAAAAAGGTCTTTTTCGGAGTCGCCTCTAGCATACTAGGGTTAAGGAACTTACTGACACCACATCGAAGGTCTTAACCTTAACGATGGGTGTTCCTTTAGAGGTTGGTTAATGGTTTCTTAGCATCGATTTCTTCTTTTTTGTGAAGAAAATGATTTGCCAGTCTGGTGTGTCCTTCTCCATCATCTTCTTCACCTCCAAAGTTGATTCCGTGGTCTATGACCCTGCTGCTTCAACATTGTTTTAGGATTTATTTATTCTTAGCCAGTAGAAGAAAATAGATGCCGTGTGACCTAGACGGACACAGTTCTTACAAAAAAAGCCCTCTTCCTCATAGAAGAGAGGTTGCGTTTGGTGGTTAATAGATATAAAGGCTGTTACTGGTGTGTCCAAGGAAATCTGGAACAGATCCTAGCATATCTTCCCCTTAGGGCAGTAGTGGTGCAAGCCTCCGCTTTCAACAATTGCCCTATTTTCCTGTCGATCCTTTGAAGGATGGATG
>NW_025869136.1:0-6384 GCF_002878395.1 Capsicum annuum
ATTTTACTTTATGTTCAGGACCCTCCTGAAAAATGAGATTTTACTTTCTGTTCAGGACCCTCCTGAAGAATGGGACTCCGCTTTCAAAAATGAAATACTGTCTTCTTAATCTTTGTTGGGAATAATTTTGTTTCTTGTTTTTGTTTTGATTTCTGGAGCCCTCCTGAAGAACAGGCTGATGAAACGGGAAATTGAAGAAAATGCAAGTCAGGAACCCGCCTTTAGAACTGAGTGATAAAATTAAAGGACAAAAATGGCAAGTCAGAAGCCCGCCTGAAGAGCAGGGCGAATAAATGAAAGTCGAGCAACGAAGTGAAGAAATTGAAAGGCAAGAAACAAGTTGAAGAAATTGCAAGTTAGGGGTCCGCCTGAAGAATAGGGTGATGAAACTCATATCAAGAGTCCAAAAGAAGATGCCTAAATAGGATTTTATAATTTCATTTATTTTTTAACTTGTAATTTTCATTTTTGATGCAATAACAGAGTTGCGGACTGGAACCCCACTCGACTCTCTAACTCGGTATAGTCCACTTCGCTTCCAACCCTTTGAGATACTTGTGACTTAATTCCCTCGTAACTTGGGTGGGTAGGATTTCCTTAGTCAGGACTCGATTGTCCATCTTCTTTCTGTTTCTTCTTTTGAATAATGGTCGGGACAAAGTATTATCTTGTTGTCTACTTCTTTGTCTGAAAACACTTCGTGTTTACATTCAAAGGGGGCATGATGTAGACACCTAATTTTGTCCCTCCCCGATATCATTTTTACCTTATCCTACCATGTACCCTCAATCAGGTAATTATCCCTCCACAAAATACAAAAAATAACAACTTTAAACAAACCCCTAACAAATTTTATCCTATCCTAACAAACTTTAAACCTCATCCTAACAACCTACCCTCACCCCTACCCATATACCCCCCCCCACCTACCTTTTTCTTGGTTTATACATTACTTTTAGCATGTGAGGGGGATATATATACAAAAATAAAAGTAGAAAAGAAAGGACAAAAAAAAGGGGCCATTTTAAATATTGTTTTGGTCTTTCCAATTCAGGAAGGGGAAGGAAAAAAGGGATCCAATTTGGTTTTGAGAAAAATAATAAAAAGAGGGGCCCACGTGTATTTTTGCTTTTTTGGGGGGAAGGATAAAAGTATTTTTCTTCAATCATTAGGGGGGGTTTTCATGGACAGGGTATTGAAAAGGATCCTCCATTTTTTCGTACTACTCGACCTCACTGATACACGAAAACACATATACACACAAAAACATTGAGAACATGCTTCTTCTTCTCCATTTTTTCTCTCTCACAGAACTTATACCGATAGCTCCACTTCTTCATTTTTCATTGAAGCATATATACACACAGATTTGAGCGACATTCTGCTCCATTGAACACCGTACACACAGAAATTGAAAAATTAGAGTAAAACCGAGAGTTTGAGGTTAAACAGAGGTGAGAATCAAAAAGGGTGATCCCGTTTGGTCACTACTCCGGTGAATGCATCACCGGAGAACGTCAAAACACACTGAGGTTCGCTGGAACTAGAAACTAGTCGGTTCGTTCTCGGGTTGATTCCGACAGGGACTCCCCGAAAACTGTACACAGTGCTTTGGTTCTTTTCTTCGTAAGTTCTGTTTTCGGTGTTCACGTACATTCTTGGTCTTCTGTTAGAGTCAAGTTTTGATGCTGTCATGTTTCAACATGATTTGGGAGTCAAGGTTTGACATTCCTCGAGGTTTCGGATGCGGGTTTTATTGGGCTTAATCGGAATAATACATAGATTTTGAAAGTTTCTTATAAGGTCCAATTTTCATCTCTTTCTTCATAATTTTTTTGTGATTTCTACGCGAATGATGGTGTGAATTGTTGCTTGTTTTGATTTGGTGTTTGATTTTTATGATTATGAATTGCATGGTGGATTGTTGATATTCCATCTGTGTTTAGAATGAAATTTTGGGGCGGAATTGAGAAATTTATAAGAGGATAAATTTGGATTGATTAAGACTTTGGTTTAAATTTGGTTTAAGTATGAATATTGTTGAATACGATAGTAACATGATTAGGTCGTTAAATCGATAGGAAAATTCTAGATTTTGGGGTAGGCAACTCATAGGATTCTAATCACCAAATGTGTAAATATTTTTGTTTGAGTGATTTTTTTTTCCTTTTCTCGCATTTTAAAATGTATTCATTTAGCCTAGGAATGCCCCGAGACACATTGTATTTATTCACCGGGGAATACCTCGACGTAGCTTATTGGCGAAGGGGAATCATGATGAAGGCCCGAGGAGTCGGGTAAAGAACGGGAGCGTAGTTAGGATTAGTGTAAGTTAGATAGGATTTATTTTTGTATTTTTTATTTTGGATTGTATAAATTGGACTGGACGCGGTGCTTTTGATTCATTTTTGTTTCGTTTGTTGTTTGATTGTTTTACGTGTTTAGTGTGGTTTATACCCTCTTAGTGTCGAATTAGCCGATATATTCCACCAAGCGACCATGGTCAAACCACGGGATCGCGGGATGCCTAACACCTTTCCCTCGGTCAATAGAATTTCTTAGCCGGAATCTCTGTTTGGAAACCAGTTTCAAAGAGTCAAATGGTTTTGAAAAGGATTTTAAAAGGTGACTTGGCACACCGAGTTTATGTCAAGTGGTGACTCTGAATAAAAATGTAAATAATCCCTTTTCAAAATAAATTTTCAATCTTTTGTCACTCAATAAATCAAAACCCTTTCGAACCTTAAACCATATCTTTTTGGAGTGAAAAAAAGGGGTGTGACAAGCATATATAAGAGTAGTTTTTGCTTGACCTCTCAAACCAAATATTTAGGGTAACACTACAAATTACATTGGCTTGCAACTACTTAATCTAGGTCTACTGACTATTCCATTGATTTGTCAATTGTTGGGTTGGAGCAAAGGAAAAGAGAAAGCTCATATCATCTGATGTGAGTCTGCTACCCTATGACTATAACCCCCACTTTGCACATCTCGCTCCTGAGCTAACTTCATAGATGGGGACTAGTGATATGGGTTAGATAGTTGGATCTATGAGGTTTGGAGTAAGAGAAGAGATATTTTTTTAAAATAAAAAAAAATATTCTAATGTATGTTGTTGGTTTATGTAGTTCCCTGTATGTTTCTGTTTCCAAAAGAGGCCGTGAGAATTTAAAAGAATACGTATAAAGAGAAAGATAAAATGCATCATGAGAAAGAAGGCACTGAAAACTAGAGGGATATTTTTGGAAAAGTTTGGGAAACTTAAGGGATACTGTTGGTTAAGTGTGATATTCTAAAGATGTAATGATAGAATCTCTTTCCTAGTGTGTGATTAGGGTGCTACCAAAGTGCGGCATAAATGAATGTATCATACAAGAGCCTGATAGTTTATGAATTTTGCTTTTGATAGTGTCTACTGTAATTGACCCTGTCCGGGGGATATCCGTTGATGTTTAGCATTGTGTATGGTGAGGGGAGTTTATCATTGTGGATGGTGGAGGTAGTTTTGTCAGTACACTGCCTCATGAAATTGCTTGTGTTCGGTCTTCCAAGAGGATTTCTCAGTACTCTTCGGTACTCTTTTCAGTTTTGTTATACTGTTATGTGAAGCACTATATGAAGGTTCTTGGCAAAATCATGATTCCTTTTGATTCTTAAGATCACCTAGGACTAATTTTTGCTGATTAGTTATGCCGAATGTTGTTGACTCTGGAAACAAAATGCATCATATATGATACAGAGTATTACATGTGTTAATTTTTATTTTTTTAAAAATGTGATCATAGCTAGGATAATTTTGATAGACATATTCTCGTACTGGGTGCTTGGAGAATAGAAAAAATAAATTGTCAACAAGTGTGATGAGAGGGTAAAACTAGCGAAAGTGAGTGTGAGTGACCAAAGATCCCATTCTGGACCACAGCTTCTTACCACTCAAGTAACTTGCCAAGTATTACCAATTATCCAATACTTGTGAAGCCAAGTGTGGGGTGAGGTTGAGTGTGAGTGAAGTGAGACTTCATTTGAACTAACGTGTTTGTTCGTTTTTTAGGTTTCTCTTTGCTGTTTTTTTTGCTTTTTTTAGGTGCTATTGTCATGGAATCCGAAGGCACCACATCCCAATCTTTGAGAAATGATGCTATGGGAGTCTTTATAGCTCGGTTTGAGGCCTTTGCCCGAAAAATGGAGGATAATAATGATGCCTTGAAGAGTAACTTAGATGCTATGAGGAGAGAAATGTCCACTTTTAGTGGAAGACTTGATTGTGTTGAAAGTAGGAGGAACTCACGACCTTATACTCCTAATACCTACCATGCATCCTCGAGTGTCCAAGCTAACAACTCCTCCATGACCATGACACCCAAAACCCTCCACCAAATGTTATATCCTCCACAAACTCTTCAAAACCAAGCCCAAACCACTCCTAACCGAAACATACCAAGACCCCTACTCCCTAAAATAAACCAATTTCAACAAGAACTTGGAATCCAAAATACTCCACAAATCCAAGACCACCAATTCACACCCTCTTTTAACCAAATTCGGTTTCCCTTATCCAAACTTTCCAAAATCAAATTCCCTCCATCTAAGTAGAAAAAAAGAAAGATATAAAACCCATGAAAGGTGAGGTCGAGCCTTAAGATGGAAAGAAAATGAATGGTGAGGTACAAGAAGAATGTGAGAAAAGAAAGAATAAAAGGGAAAGGGAGGTCTCAGAGTCTGAGCTTGAAAAGGGAAAAACAAATTTGATTGTGGAACTTGTCCACAAATGTGCCTTGATACTTTCTAACCAAAAGTCTAGCATTTTGCCTAGCTTTGATTCTTCTTATGTGCAGGTACAAGATAAAGTGATATCCAAGAAGGATCCAGAAGGAGTTCCACATGAAAGCATGGGAAATGAACTAGTGACTACCTTGACCGAGAGCTCCAAAAGGGTGGACTATCCAAGATTAACCTGAGGTGACTTTGCTATTCTCAACACTTCCTTGAACTCAAAATGTTGTGATTTAGTGTCTTGTGAAGTGGTTTTGGATTTACAAATGCATACCTCCTTCCTTAGTAACTCTTTTGTTGTGAATAATGATCAACTTGCTCTTAAAACTAGTTTACTACTTGAATATGGGAATTGTGGGATTAAAAAACCTCAAGTTAGTTTTGATGTTTATAATGTTGATCTTGATAATGAATATGATCCCTTGAACTTCTAGTGTGGTGAGAACCTTGCTATTAATAGTGTTCTTGGTGATCATGTGTATGGAGAGATTGCAGATGATGAAATGTATGTTGTTAAGGGAGGCCTACTAAGTCGTAGGTTCTTATCCTTGTGTGCTAGTCTTCCCTTAAGAACAAATGCTTTAGGTGAGTATGATACCCTAGTAAATGGAATGAGTAGCTTCGGATTAGTCCCTTGGCCACTTCGCTCATTTGATCCCGGTGTACTAGTGGGGTGGGGAAGGGATTGTTTTGGCTTGTGCTTATTTTCCCTTGATGTTTACCTTAGCCCTAACCTTTGTGATGCATATACTAATTGTTTCATGGACAAAACAAGGGATTGATGGTTGTATGTTAAATATGTACCCCCTTGGCATGATAATCTAGTGCAAGGGATGCTTAACCACGGCTAAGAACCTTGCTTACTATTTCCCTTTGACCCCGGAATACTCTTGAGAGGTGAAAGTTATAGTTTCGGGTCATGCTCACTTATTTTTGATATTGATGCTATTCATGTATTTGGTATCCTTTATGCTAAGCTTTTTATGTCAAACACCAAGGATATGTCGGTGTATGTCAAGTGTGAGCAACCATGGGTTGATGATATGAGTGTGGTACTAATACTAACCTTCCTATCAAGAGGATTGTATGTTTGTTTTGCTATCTCTTTGGTTTTGCAAGATCTGAATTTGAGGATAAATTTCTTCAAGATGGAGAGGATGATACAAGCACAAGGACCACCCAGAGCACAATGTATTATCTAAGGGTCAAGGCTTCAGAATTAGTAAACAATTGAACACTTTTTGGAGTATTTTGAAGTCTTGGTCAAGAGAAGGAAGGAGGAAAACTTATACACTCAAGAGGCGCCTCAAGTGCAGGGCATTGAAGAAATTTTGCACTTCAAATTAACACTCAAGAGGCGCCCCAATTTCCTCTCTCATTAAGGGTACTTTTGTCCATTGAATGTAATAGTATAAATAGACCATTTTACTTCTATTTTAATTATCTTTGATGAATATCGAAAGAATACTCTTTAGTTGTAATTTTATTCTTCTAATTTAGTGTAGAAATTGAAATTAAGGTTAGCACAATTGATGGATTTCACTTGTGTTGATAAATTGGAAAGAAAGGTTGGTGCGTGGGGAAGGTGACTTCCTTTGTGTCTACCTA
>NW_025869137.1:0-1419 GCF_002878395.1 Capsicum annuum
TATATATTGTAGTATATACATATATTGTAGTATATGTTTTACTTAAATTAGTACATATATATTGAATGGTGCGTATATTTGTGTATATATCTTCTATAGACGTGCATATTTAATGTTTACATGCGTATATGTTTTATAAATTAGTATATAACTATATACATATATTGTAGTATATGTTTTACTTAAAGTAGTACATATATATTGAGTGGTGCGTATATTTGTGTATATATCTTCTATAGACGTGTATATTTAATGCATACATGTGTATATGTTTTATAAATTAGTATATAACTCTATAATATATATATACTTATATATATTGTAGTATATATATGTTGTAGTATATGTTTTATTTAAAGTAGTACGTATAGTCGTATATATTGAATGGTGTGTATATATGTGTATATATTTTTTAAATTCTAATGTAGTATATACTATATATATATATTGTATATATAATATTTAACGTATTTAAAATGTATATAGGTGGGTATATATTGTGTATATTAAAAAAAAGTTTTTTAAAAATTTTTGATCGGATTTGACCGGATTTAGGTGAATTTGATCGGGTTGGGTTAAGTGGGTCAGGTTAGGGTGGTTTTTGAAATTTTTACTGTTGAGCCCGGCCCGGCCTGGCCCGACCCACTTAACCCCAACCCGGACTCGGCCCGTCCCACAACCCAATTAATTTTAATGGGTCGATTTTGGATTGGC
Source organism: Capsicum annuum (assembly GCF_002878395.1). Lineage (NCBI taxonomy): Eukaryota > Viridiplantae > Streptophyta > Magnoliopsida > Solanales > Solanaceae > Capsicum > Capsicum annuum. The sequence goes on from NW_025869137.1 coordinate 715, forward strand.
CCGGGCCCGACCCACTTGACACCCTTACCTTGAATAAAACCAATAGCAAGCCAGATTTTTTCAATATAAAGCTTAAAAAACTCAAGACCATCTCTTACAATTAAATTATATATATGACAAACACACCTAATATGAAATATTTTAGGTAATGATGGAGATAGCTTAGATTTTAACTTTGTAATAGCAATCTTGTTGTTAGAAGCATTATCAAAAGCAATACATAAGATTTTATTTTCAATACCATAAAATTCTGCAACTTTAGCAATTGAATCAGCAATAAAATCTCCAGTATGTTTACGATCTTTATCATACAAAAAAGCTAAAATACGTTTTTGCATAACAAAATTACTATCTATCTAGTGACAAAGTACTTGTTAAATAATCATTTTTATTAACAACACGACCAAGATCAGAAGTTAGAGTCATTCTACATTGAATATTTTTTAACAATATAGATAAATAAAAATAATATTGTGAATGAAGTCTAAAAATATCGGCTCGACAATTACTTCTAGGAATACCATTAAACGTAAGATTATAAATTGCTTGAATATAATGAATAAAAACATCAGAAGAAGAAAAACTGACAGGCAAACAACCCACAACTACAATTTATAATCTTATGTTTAATGGTATTCCTAGAAGTACTTGTCGAGCAGAAAAACTGACAGGCAAACAACCCACAACTACCATTTTTGCTATTTC
>NW_025869138.1:0-6363 GCF_002878395.1 Capsicum annuum
TTGGTTTCACAGAATTGTTTACATTTGATAACTGATTATGAGTCAGTTGGGGCATGTCTCAATGGCTCGCTGGTTTTATTGATTTTCTTAGAGTCTTGTCAAACTAGTATAGATGTTGGGAGTTGACTAATAAATCGTATTTTGTTATCTTTCTAAAATTCTTTTATTCTTGGATGATGATTACTCTGTTGATATTTGAGGGTTATTTATGAAAACCCGTTGATTCGTGTTGAACTAAATAAAAATGGCTCAAAGGGTTAGCTTGGCGCTACTCGTAGCCTCAAGCACCGTGTGACGCTCTGGGACCCATTTTCGGGGTGTTACAAACTTGATATCAGAGCCTAAGGTTCTAAGGTGTCCTAGGGAGTCTGACAAGTCGTGTTAAGTAGAGTCTTGATCATCGGTGTGTAGCGCGCCACATCTATGAGCAAGAGGCTACAAGACATTTTAGAAAAAAGTGTAATTATTTCTTTCAGAAGTTTATCATGCTTAAAGTGTCTCTCTCTGCTATTGATTTGTGCTCTCCTCTTTCAGAAATATGCCTCTACGTCGAGCGATAAAAAATAATGATGGTTAGCAACCTCAACCCGCTGACCCATTGAATAAAAACGTGTCTCGTACTGAATTTTGGGCAGCCTTTAAGGCGCTGGCCCAAGCTGTTACTACAAATATTCAGGCCAACCCAATTTCGGCTCCACAGTAGCTAGGAGATGATTCATCTACTGCAAGGATCCATGACTTCATGCGGATGAATCCACTGGAATTCTATGGGTCCAAGTCTGATGAGGATCCACAATTGTTTTTAGAGGAGGTGCGGAAGATTACTCAGGTGATGCATGTATTTGAGGAACATAGTGTGGAGTTGGCTGCGTATAGGTTGAAATACCTTGCTTATGACTGGGTTGTTTCTTGGAGGAAAGGTAGAGGTGAGGGAGCTGTCCCTACAACTTTGCAAGAGTTCCAGGATGCACTCTTGGATAAGTTTTTCCCTTTAGAGATGAGAGAGATGAAGGTGGAAGAGTTTATAAACCTGCGACAGGGCTCTATGACTGTTAGGGAGTACTGTCTAAAGTTCAATTAGTTGGCCAAGTATGCTCCTGACTTAGTGGCTGATAATCGGGCTAGTATGAGTAAGTTTGTGACTGGAGTGTCTAGTTATGTGGTTAAGAAGTATAGGTCTGCTATGCTGAATAGTAAGATGAATCTTTCTAGGCTGATGACTCATGCCCAACAGATTGAGGCAGACAAGATTAAGGAGAGAGATAGAATAAGAGGGAATAAGAGAGCTAGGTCCGAGCAGCATGGATAGGGTCAGACTAGATCGCAGGGAGGGAGTCGCCCTCAGTATCAGGATCGTTCATCTATGCCAGCACCGTCATCTGTTAGTGCTCCCATGCCTAGAGGTAGGTAGGAGCAAGGTAACAGGTCATATGCATCCAGGTCCCAGTACAGTGCTGGTAGTAAACCAAATCATCCCCTGTGTCCTAAGTATGGTAGGGCTCATTCGGGTGAGTATTAGGGTGAGAAGAGAGGTTATTTTTAGTGTGGTGACATGGGTCACAGAGTTGGAGATTGTCCACAAGATGGACAAGGGAATCGTGACTATCGCCGTCAGACCCAGACTCAGACTGTTAGTGCTCCAGTTCTAGCGACTCGCCCAGCCCCAGCTCAGGGCGCCTCCTCTAGCAATGCTGGCGGGCAGCTCCAGAATAGATTCTATGTTTTACCGTCCCACCAAGAATAGGAGGACTCTCTCGATGTTGTTACTGGTATGCTTCGTATATTTCAGTTTGATGTGTATGCTTTGTTGGATCCTGGATCCAGTTTCTTATATGTTACACCATTGATTGCTGTGAATTTTGAAATGAGTCCTGAGATTATTCCTGAGCCTATCCTAGTTTCTACCCAAGTGGGTGATTCGATTATTGCCCAGAAAGTGTATAAAAGTGTCCTGTTACCGTTCTTCATAGAGTCTTATTGGCTGATCTGATTGAGTTAGACATGGTAGATTTTGATGTGATTTTGGGTATGGACTGACTGTATTCTTCTTATGCCTCTATTGATTGTCGGACCTGAGTGGTCAAGTTTCAATTTCTAGGTGCATCTATGTTTGAGTGGTCTGGGAATTCTGTGTCACCCAAGAGTCATTTTATCTCTTACCTCAAAGCTAGAAATCTTATTTCCAAGGGGTATATTTACCATTTGGTTAGAGTCAAAGACACTAAGTCTGAGACTCCAACTCTCCAGTCTGTTAACGTCGTCAATGAGTTTTCTGATGTCTTTTCAGTTGATCTCCTAGGGATACCTCCTGATAGAGAGATAGAGTTTAGGATTGATATTTTTCCCGATACTCAGCCTATTTCTATTCCTCTTCACCGTATGGCCCCTGCAGAACTTAAGAAGTTGAAAGAACAACTCAAAGATCTAATAGATAAGGGTTTCATAAGGCCCAGTGTTTCTCCTTAGGGTGATCCTGTGTTGTTTGTGAGGAAGAAAGATGGCTCTTTGCGTATATGCATTGGTTACCGCCAACTGAATAAAGTCACCATAAAAAATAAGTACCCCCTCCTGAGAATAGATGATTTATTTGTCCAATTGTAAGGTGCAAGTTATTTCTCACACATAGATCTTCATTCTGGCTATAATCAACTCAAAGTTAGGGAGTGTGACATTCCAAAAACTACTTTTCAAACTCGTTATGGCTATTTTAAGTTTCTTGTTATGTCTTTCGGGTTAAGTAATACCCCAACAGCTTTCATGGACCTCATGAATCGAGTGTTCAGACCATATCTAGATATGTTTGTCATAGTGTTCATCGATGATATACTGGTGTACTCCCATAGTGAGGATGAACATTCTGATGATCTCTGAACTGTCCTGCAAACCCTTAGAGATCACAAGTTATTTGCCAAGTTTAGTAAGTGTGAGTTTTGGCTAAGGTCAGTTGCTTTTCTGGGTCATATCATTTCTTCCGAGGGTATTAGAGTTGATCCCCAAAAGACCGAAGCTATTAGAAATTAGCCTAGACCTATTTCTCCGACTGATATCCAAAGTTTCTTGGGTTTAGCTGGCTATTACCGCCATTTTGTTATGGGTTTCTTCTCTATAGCATCTTCTATGACTCGGTTGACCCAAAAGAAAGTAAAGTTCTTGTGGTTCGAATCTTGTGAGAAGAGTTTTCAGGAGTTGAAGACCCGACTCACCCTGTTTTGACTTTGCTTGATGGTGTTGATGATTTTATAGTGTACTGTGATGCTTCGAGAGTTGGGTTGGGTTGCATATTGATGCAGAAGGGTAAGGTGATAGCTTATGCTTCTAGACAGTTGAAACCCCATGAGAAAAATTACCCCACCTATGACCTTGAGTTGGCTGCTGTTGTGTTTGCTTTGAAAATTCTGGAGACACTATTTGTATGGTGTACATGTTGATGTTTTCACTGATCATAAGAGTTTGCAGTATGTGTTTACCCAGAAAGAATTGAATCTTAGGCAGATATGATGGTTAGAATTTTTAATGAACTATGATATGAGTGTGCTGTGCCATTCGGGCAAGGCCAATGTTATGGAGGATGCCCTAAGTAGAGTGTCCATGGGTAGTGTTTCGCATGTGGTAGAAGGTAAGAAAGAGTTGGCTCGTGATGTACATCATTTGTCTAGATTGGGGGTTAAGTTGTTTGACTCTACTAAAGGTAGTATAGGGGTTCAGAGTAGTTCCGAATCCTCCTTGGTTTCGGAAGTGAAGGAAAAGCAATACTTAGATGCTAGTTTGGTCAGACTGAAGGAGTCAATCAAGGACCAAAAAGTAGAGGTTTTCTCCCAATAGGGAGATGGTGTGTTGAGATTGTAGGGTAGATTATGTGTCTCGAATGTTGATGATCTGAGATAGAGGATTATGGCTGAAGTGCACGGGGCACGATATTCTGTTCATCCTGGTGCCACCAAGATGTACCGAGACTTGTGGGAAATCTATTGGTGGAGTGGCATGAAGAAAGATATAGAAACGTTTGTAGCTAAGTGTGCAACATACCAATAGGTTAAGGTTGAACTCCAAAGACCTGGTGGTATGATGCAAGAGTTTAGTATTCCCACCTGGAAGTGGGAAGAGATAAATATGGACTTTGTGATTGGTTTACCTCCTTCCCGACGCCATCATGATTCCATTTGGGTTGTGGTTGATAGGTTGACTAAGTCTGCTCATTTCTTGCCTGTTCATACTTTATATACTGCTGAGGATTACGCTGGATTGTATATCCGAGAGCTAGTCAGACTGCATGGAGTTCCCTTGTCTATCATTTCGAATAGGGGTACTCAGTTCACTTTGCAGTTTTGGAAAGCTTTTCAGAAGGGTCTTGGTACCCAAGTGCTTTTAAGTTTTATTTTTCATCCGCAGACCGATGGTCAGGCTGAGCGGACCATCCAGACCTTAGAGGATATGTTGAGAGCTTGTGCACTTGACTTTAAGGGAAGTTGGGATGATCACTTACCATTGATAGAGTTTGCTTACAATAACAGTTTCCACTCTAGTATTGGCATGGCTCCATTTGAAGCCTTGTATGGGAGAAAGTGTAGATCACCCATAGGTTGGTTTGAGGTGGGTGAAGTGGCTGTGAGTGGTATTGATTCGGTATTTGAGGCTATGGAAAAAGTTAAGTTGATTAGGGATAGGTTGAAAACTGCGCAGAGTCGTCAAAAGTCATATGCGGATGTTAGAAAGAGAGACCTTGAGTTTGAAGTTGGTGACCTAGGGTATCTGAAAAATTTCACCCATAAGGGGGGTGAAGAGATTTGGAAAGAAGGGGAAGCTTAGTCCCCGTTATGTTGGTCCTTACAAAATTCTTAGCTGTGTTGGTAAGGTAGCTTATGAGGTCGAGTTTCCTTCCGGGTTGTCCTCTGTTCATCCAATATTCCATGTCTCCATGCTTAGAAAGCATATTAGCGATGCTGTGGTAGTGGATTCCTCTGTGAGTGCTGACATTCAAGAAAATCTTTCTTTTGATGAGATTCCTGTTGAGATTCTTAATTTCAGTGTCCGAAGACTAAGGAACAAAGAAGTTCCCTTGGTCAAGGTGTTGTGGCAAAACCAATCTGTTGAGGGTGTAACTTGGGAAGCTGAGACGGATATCCGATCCAAGTACCCGCACCTATTTTCCGCGAACTTCGATCAAGCCGAAGGTACCGTTCTTTCCTAAATTATGTACTTTGATAAAAGTTGCTGCAGTTCAGCTGTCATTTATTATGTGTTCAACTGTAGTTTCTTGAATTTATGCATTCTATGTTGCATTCGGAGTGAGAAACGATGTGGTGATGAGTCTAACGAATGGTTTCAGCTGTATGCTCTATTACCTATCTAATCTTGGTATGTCTAGCGTCATTTGAGGACAAATTTTTCAAAGGGGGGGATGATGTAATACCCCGGAAAATTTTTCGTTAAAATTTTGTGCGTAAACGTGTTGGGTTCTATCTTCTAGAATGAATTAAATTTTTTTTGTGCGGAAGATCTTAGATTATGACCCACCATCGCGTAGATTATCGAATAAGCTTTCCAACAATATGTGGATCATCCAAAATGGACACCCGAGCGATGAGTTATGAACATTTTGATCAAACCATGAATAGTAGTGAACAGTAAAACGTACAGGAAAAAGTACTAAGGCCTAGCATATTTTTGCTACAAATTTAAACGATCATAACTCATTGTACGTAATGACCTGGGTGATCTACTATATATCAACGGAAAGCTCTACGAGTCCTCTTTCCTATGAAATTGGTTTCATCCAATTTGTCTATCGGAGAAAAAAGTTATGGTCGATCTACTTCAGCCTATCAAAAGTGAATTTTTGGGTCAACTTCAAATGATCATAACTCATCGTACATAATAATCTAGGTGAGCTACTATATATCAACGAAAAGATATGAGGGTTCTCTTTCTAATGAAATTGGTTTAATCCAATTTGGATATTAGAGTAAAACGTTATGGTTGATCTACTTCAGACTATCAAAACAGTCCATCAAAGGATAAATTTGAGAATCAGTTGATTTTTAAGGGCATTTTGGTCATTATGACTTCACTTAATGGACGAAAATAGTCCATTTATACCTATATTGAGCCATAAAACTCATGTTCTTCCATCTTTCAATTTCACTGTAGAAATTCAAATTTGATTCGATAATCGAACTCATCATCTCGATACCTTCGAGGAGCACCCCTTATTTGTGTGAACATGATTCCATAATCAAGAGGTCAATTTCAAGGTATGTGAGGTTTTTCAACAAGAACTCTCTTTCGTTCTTATGCCCAAAAGTAATTTTCTTTACAGAGGCATGATTTTTATTTAATTTTTACGAATTTGAAGCATGAACCTAT
>NW_025869139.1:0-5035 GCF_002878395.1 Capsicum annuum
AGGTATGAAATAACGTGGACATGATATGTCTTCTAAGAAGGGATATAACCGGGCTAAAACATTTAAAATTCTATCATGAAACTGAATTCTGAGTTGACTTGACTTTACTTGCTTTAAGGAGTTGATTTATGCTGAAAGTTTAAGATTCCCTCGAAGTGTTCATGATTCAATCATATATATTGAATTGAGAAGTGATAACTTAGGCAAGTACAAATCATGAGGTAGCAAGACTTAGACTGTACCAGGGTATTATACTGTCTGAGCTAAAATACTTGGAAAAAATTTGAGATTATGCGCTGAACTCTTATGAACTGAGTCATGACTAAATAGCTGAATCTAAAACATGATGCTTGGACTGAACTGGATTCATAATTTACATGGATGGAATATATTATCTTTTCAACACTCTTTCTAAAGAAGTTCCAGTAGCATTAGGGAGTAAAGAATCATAGGCATGATTTACACAAGACATCCAACTAAGGAATCACAACCTTGGCACTACTCTATTGCATGGAATATAGACATTTAAATCATATGCTAGGATAGACTTTCCAGGCCTTAGGCAAGGAAACTTCTTACTTTCAAGCTTATCACACTTCTAGAATACTCCCTTAACTATACTATCCCATTCAAATACCATATACATTCGATTCAACTTAAAATTCTCACATAGGCATTGATAACTCCTTCTACTAATGTCTAAAGTAGCTTAAATCCCTTCATCGTGATCGAACTTAACTCTAAATCACAAAATATAACCTGCCACACCGCGGTACTAGTCTAAACCATATGATTCAACCTTCTATATCTTTTTAAAGTTCACACCCTAAGAATAACGTGCCTTACCACTTCAATGACTAACTCTGAACTCTTACTATGGATTCATTAGCGCATATTGTGTCCCTCCACTTAAATCCCAACATGTCATTCAAGCCTATCTTTATAACCACATATTAACTTTAAGGCAAACACCCATAAAGACATACTTCACACATTCTCTAAACCACTATTAATATAAGTCCCAGGCGCTACCCCAAGAACATACACATACAAATTTTCACTAACCAACACATGTATCAAAAACTTAGCCCCAAATCTTACTTCACCCTTTTGGTTTTATCCAAAATAAGCATACAATGATCTTTTATCAACAAGAAATATTTACTCATCATCACTATCTTTACATAATGGGGAGTCACTAAAATGTTAGAACATAAGACCTTGAAGCATGGAAGGATACTATATGAGACTTGACACTTAACTGAGGCCTAAGGAATAGCAAATCAACATCAGGGATTCATCAAAGTGATATAAATCGAGAGTATACGTGTCTATAAGCTGAATCTCGCCAATCATTTGGCCTGTAGCATGAGTTATGGGAACTGAGCACACTATAAAGCATGAGTACATAAGTCATGAGCTGCATGACCTCAATTTGGAGTTCATAACTTATGGAATATGATCCCGACTACTGAATGAACTAGAATTCCTCATTTAGGAACTGGAAGAGCACGTGATTATTTATCATACACATGAACATGAACTATGATCATGGAACTGGAACGTAAGGCATGAGTAGGTATTAGGATAACCGGAAAATACAGAAACAAGATTGAGTTGAGCCTTACCCTCACCTTCTGATGTTCTATATCATACTGGCATTTCTACTAGAATCTGAGAGCCTGACTTGGTTACTCTCTCTATCATCTCCCCTTTAGCTTAAGCCATCATCTTTAGTTTGAAAGATCCCTTACTAGACTCCAACTAAACTACACTTACTGTACTCTAGGGTCTGGAAAATGACCGTACACGCATATCATAGAACTTAACCCAAATGACTACACCTGAAAGTGGAAAACCCACTGTTAATACTACCTTCTGAGATGCACTCTATCTTTCTATAGCCACCAATAGTCATCATATAATACTTGAACACTTACTAACTTTGAATCTTCATGAATATCCCCATAGTTAAAGTGCACACCCTCTAGTGCTTCTATTCTTATTTCTATTAGTTCAACCTTCAAAACTCAAACTTAGATTCTAACACTTAACATGGATATCGCCAAGACTTTGATGAACCATACTTCTTCCATCATAGCCTACTAATATTGTGACCCCAAACTTATATCTCTCTACTATGAGGATCAAGATCATATCAAAAGGCTCAACATTATAAGTCAAAAACTCCTTAACTTGGCTATTTTGAACACCTTGTACCATCTAACTAGTCTTTATCCACCTAGCAACTCAACGGTACCACTAGCCACACACAACATGTAATAGCCTTAGAAAAAAATACCGCAACCTCATATCACCTTGGGCATACTTCTACCTCATACATATAACATCATACTTCATTACAAATCAAATAAGCTTAATCTACTGCATACACCGTTCAAGCCTATTAGATTACTTCCATATAACTAGTATCATTAATTAAGAAATTATCACATCCACCTTCATGGCCATCAACTGATCAAACTTAATGTCTAGTGCTAAATATGATTTACAACCTAACCTTACACATAATTCTCACTTGGAAACCATGAAATAAACATCAAGAAATACTGGTACACTAGAACTTCATAAAACAATAATTGATCATGACCTTACGATTTTCCTTATCATAACTCATTAGCACGTACTATTTAACCACATCATGCCTACTAATTTATTCCCACAAAACATATATCATTAATCTCATGCCACTATTATTACCACCAAATTCTACATTTAAATTCAAGCCTATAGTCTAGCATCAATCATTTACAACTAATGAAGAATGCAACATGATATATTAGTCCATCAAATTAGGAAATTCTACCCAAATACTTCATTTTATCTGGATACTACCCATAACAAAAACATCTTTATGACATTACTACTAGAGCTTCAAATCTACTACATACCTTCTCACAAGTAGTACTAGTTTACAACCAAAGAAAAGAAGGTTAAGGGGGGAAATTCACATAATAGACATGATCAACCTTAACCTTATATTATACTTTAATACGATCTTATCTACACAAAAGTCACCCTCACTGTGACTTCTAACCTTATGACTTCATATCACCAACTTCTTGATCTAACCTCATCACCAATAGGTCATGACACCAACACTTTAACTTATACTACTACTCTGGTGGAAATACAATTCCAACAAACACAAGAACAATAAGATGAACAACAAGTTGCTAGTGAATCAAAATAGGCCTCACACGGCTTCACTAGACTTTGGTTTTTTTGTTTTGAACAAGAAAATGGAATAAATAACAAACTATGCTAGTGAATCAAAAGATACCCACATGATTTCACTAGACTTTTTGTTTCAACAAAATAATGAAATCCAGATTACAAGAGATAGAAACTTGACACATAATATTTAATGACCCAAGAATACACATCTTGCTCTTGTCTTAACTGAACGCCTCTTAAGAACGAGGACACAATTTTAAACTTAAGGGAATTATGATACATTAGGGAGCTCCTCTCAAGTCCTTTGTGTGACTTCTAAAATTTCTGTTAGTAAATCTGAGAGCATTATCTGAGAACACCATAGTAAGGAAAAGAATTAGGATAACTTTTCTTTCGTATGGGCGACACCATAGCATGAATTAGAGTATGAAGGAGGAACATCCTGACTCCATAGCATGAACTAGAACATGAGAAAAGAGATACATTCAAAAATGTCTAGTAGCCTCCTGCCTATAAGTATGGTGCGCTACACACCCATAAAAACAACTCTACCCAACGTGATTTCGCAGATACCCTGGGACCATAAACCATGTTTTGATACCAAGTTTATCACGACCCAAACCGAGACCCTGTCCGTGACAAGCATCCCGAAGAAGGCCCAGATGCCCTTCTCTATCTGGTAATCATGCACAATATTCATAAATTATAATAGAAGGTGCGGAATTGTAAATCATTACGAAAACATGGTTATACTCTGAGTTCAATTAAACTATGAAAAATGAAATCAAACATCAACTTCATAACATCTGAACCAGTCTGTGAAATCTCTACTACATCTGAAAATAAAAATTATCTGAAACTAGGACAAGGCCCCCAGTGGACCTAAACAAAAATAAATAACATAATCTGAAAGACATAGGCCTTCAAGAATAAAGAAGGCTCACCAACTGCATACATCACCACTGTTTGAAAACTCTACGGCCTAGCAGGACATCTTAGACCCAGGGAGGAAGGGGGTCCATATAAATGTACTCATACGCGAAGAAATCCAAAATAAATCTTGTATATAAATAAAATAGTTAAGATATTTTCATAATCATCATGAAAGATATCATTTCAAAACACATGGGCATTTTTTATAATCATAAAGCTTTTTTGTGAATGCAATTTTTGATCTTTGTATTACTTTTGAGTTAGGTGACACTCCCCTACAAGTCTGATATTCTATGAGCTATATGGAATCCACAATTGACTCAGCGGGAAAGCCCCCAACCTAAGTGTTCCGCAAAAGTTAGAGTGTCTGAGTCTGATATACCATAAGGCACTAGTCCAACATATAATAATATACCTGGACCGGCAAATAACGGTTTTAGGCAATGAGTTGACTGAACTCGTGCCTTCTTCGGGGAACCATCTAAGCTCTCTTTATGCCCAATTTTAGTCTGTTCTGAAATATGTATCACTCTAGTTTCAAAATCTAAAAATCTAATTTCAAACATGCATTCTATGTTGTTCTGAATTAACATGGCATTATTTGAGTTGGTGTCCTCACACCAAGACTTAAAAATCCAATTTCTGAGCCATAATACATCATACATGATTCTTTTATCAAATACTCAATTCAGACCACCCAAACATGCATAGAGTATAAGAGATTTCATGTTCTGAAAGCACAAGTCAAAACTATTCAAGAATTATCATTCTTTCAATAACAATGTGGTGGTCCTAAAATCTTTGTCAAACCATGCAACTCTTTTCATTCGATAATTATATTAAATATTTATCAATAGAAACAACCCTCTCTTTTGATTCAAAAATCATATTCATGTCATAGTAT
>NW_025869140.1:0-11653 GCF_002878395.1 Capsicum annuum
TTTAAATTAAGGATTATTTGGAAAATAAATTTAAATAATTAAATCTTTATTTAAATATAATTTATTCTTACAAATAATTTATTTGGAGAAATACTTGTTTGGTTTTATTAAACCAAGAAGCTCGAGATTTAACAGGAGATTAATTCGCATCTAATTTCAATTGAATTTAGTAAATCTATTTAAATTTGGACCTTAATTGAAATCAATTTGGCCATAATTTCAATGCAATTGGTCGATTGAGTTTAATTAGGCTAAATTTTGAATGAAATGGCCTAAAGTCTCTTTCTTTTTGGCTATTTAATAAATAGCCTAACCTATCCATATCCTAATTTAATTGAGGGTTATTTTAAATTAATCCCCAATTTCCCAAGCCTAACACAACAACCCAACAATTGTTAACCCAACCCACCAGCCTCTTTTCTTCTAATTAAACCCAACAACCCATTTAAATAGTTGTCCAACCCGGCCCAATAACATTTCCCTCTCCACATCTGATAACCACAAGTAAGACAACATCACAATCTCAAAGGTACGACAACAACAATATCACCGATCTCAACAGCAACTCAAAGACAACCCATCGACCCGATAACTCAATTCTACCAGCCCCAACCCGTCTTTCTTCTCTTCATCACGCGTCTCACGCGATAGTACAATGAAAAAGAACTGTGAAGCTTCTAGAAGACGGCTTAGTTGGGCCGTTCAATGTTCAATCCACGAATCTCGGGATATTTTGTACGAGTTCATACCTACCTGTTGAATTTTGATTGGTTTGAGGGAGAGGATTTCATTTCCCCCATTTATATTGGATTTTATTCTAAAATCTGTGGAAGAAGTCAAAAAAGGGGTATGTTTTGAAGACGAAAAGGAGTTGTTAGGGGGAGATTTTGGGTTTGAGTTTTGAAATTTGAATGCCCTTTGGATAAATCCCAAAATTACCCTTGATTTCAACTTGTTCCACATCGTTGAAACCTTGAAACGAACCCAAGCCCATTCTCTATATAAAGGTTGTTTTAGGAGAAAAGAAAAAAAAGAATTTTTCTTTTGGGGTCTCAAAAGGGGAAAAACATAAGAGAAAAACTAGTCTATTTTTAGTTAAAAAAGATTTTTTCCTGAATATCATCGGCAAATCAAAGTCCCCGAGTTGACGACAACTCTTTTTCAGTGGTGATAGAGTCTAGTGTTAGCTCGTTGCCCCGTTTCGCTGCTCCAAGAGAGGTAAACACCTATTTCTATTTTAATTTTGCTATTGTTTTCTTTTCTTCATCGCTTTCTTCGTGATTTCATCGTAATAAATGTTGTTGTTTGCTGGGAACTGTTTGCTGTAGAAGCCTCAAAAGGCCATAGGTTTCATTCTCTGAAAACTGAAGTTCATTATGTTACTATGTCGTGTGCGCTAGTACCTTATTTGAAAATTCTTGAAGCTCTGTTATTCGTGTTGAATCCATTTCAATTCTTTGCTCGACCTGTGAAGATTGCTACACTACTCATATTGAGCTCCATTTGAAGAGTTTTATGCTTTTTTTATTTTTGTTTGTTTTGTCCTTTTTTTAGTTTTTGTTCGGGTATTGATGTTGGATCGGTTTTCTAGATTTTCTATCATAAGTATGAAGTTTGATATGCTAGGATTCTCTCCTTGGCTTAAAACCAAGGAGCTTTAGGATGCTTGATTTGAAATTGCTTATTTTTTTTAACAAATCTCGAAAGCAGTTCTTTGTTGCTTTTTGAAGTAGAGTAAAGATGTAGTTTAGGCTAGGCCAAATTGTTCTTTCACTGTTTGCCCATAAAGTATGTAATGTCTAGATTATGTTTTGTTTTCTTGTTTTATAAGCCTGGTGCAATTAAACCCGTGCTAGTTTAATGAGTTTTCTTTTATCAAAATTTGGTTCACTTTGTCTTAATTTGTTCTTTGTTTTGGTTTCATGACATTGTTACCAGAATGATGAACACCAAATATAATTTCATGTTCTGTTGAGCACTGCATCTAGATTTTTGTTAAGTAAAAATTCTCTGCCTATTGAATGAAAATAGTACTATGTTGATATCGATTGGTTGTTATGATACTGTGGAGTTCATGTATCGATTGAAATTCTCTGAATTAGTTTCAAATGTCTAGATTATGTGTTATTTTCCTGCTTTATAAACTCGGTGCAGTTAGGCATATGTTAAATTAACGGTATTGCTTCTGCCAAAGGTTGTTCATTTTGCCTTCATGTTTCTTTTTTTTTTCTCGGTTTCACGACATTATTGTTAGACTAATGAATGCCAAATGTATAATATTCCTCCAAGCCTTACATCTATATGGTTTCCTGTATGTTGAATGAAATTAATGTATTATCGATATGGATTGAGCTATTGGTCGCCATGTTGTAGTGTTCATGTATTGATTATTTTTTTTTTCTAAATTAATTTTAGTTGAATTACTTCCTAATCCTTATCTTCCTTCACCTTTTCTTTGCATGAACCCGCCTTCGAGTCCAAACAGACTCTTTCTCATTGGGGCACTATCAATTTAGGCCATGGAGGCCCATGCCTCATGAGTCAATTTCGAAGTCCCTAAAAAGACAATCACGTAGTGCACGGATACAAGGATTTCAAGGAAGAAGCATGGGTTAAAATCCCGTATTCAAAGTGGCTAAAATAATTAAAAGTCTCATTTATTTGCTTAGTTATTTATCCTTGTCTTTATGCATTCATTTCTCTGTTGCCTTATTTCTTTATCTTATTCATTCGGGCCACGAAGCCAAAGTTGTATTTAATACAGGTGGAGCAATGTTCGAAGCCAAAGGCTCAAAAACTAGACTAGGAAAGGTTATTGGCTGAAAGCCTAACTAGATTAGGACAGGGTTTACCGATTTGGGCCCATGGGTCTAAATTCTTTACTTTCTCATCCCTTTCCCCTTTTATGTGTTTATTTACTTATTCATTTTTCTTAGAATTAGTCAAAATCCCTACTAAGTCGCCTAAATCTATCTTACAAAATTCTTTTCTAAAAAATCAATCATTTTTCATTAAATTAATCTTTTAGAAGTTAATCAAAAGAATGTTTTCAAACAGATCGGATAACCACAAGTTAGCAGACGTTTTAGGTGCCTAACACCTTTCTAAAATGTTAATAGGAACCGCTTATCTAGAATCTCTAACTTAAAATGATTTTTTCTATTTTGAATCGTTTAAAGTAACTCTCCAAAGGTTTCTTAATTCCTTTTCAAAATTAAGTGGCGACTCTTCTCAAATAAGTCAAAATTTCTTCGCAAAACAGAACTGGTGACTCTGCTGGGGCTTTTAACTAGGTTCTAACCAAATATTTGATTTTGTCTTTTGATTAACTGTTTATGTGTTTATATGTTCGATTCTGTAATGTTTAACTATCGTATCTCATGGCATATTCCTGCATTATTTAAATTGTTTTGGGGTTTCGTGGATGTCCTGACCACTATTGTTCAATTCCAATAATGTGTTGGAAATACGAACTGCCTATTAGCATGTGAGTCGTCTGATGGTTGTTCGTATTTTCAAACTCAAGTTGTTCGCTTGAGAACCATTGTTCAAACCCATCCTAGACACCTAGGATAAAATGAAACCAAAACCCTATTTTAGGCATGAGCCTAGGATGACCCAATACCCGAGCGGGGTATTGGGCCCATTAGAAAACCTACCTTGCATCTATTGACCCCGAGTCAATTATAGACGATCCATATTTATGTGTTGAAGAAAATATATGCCTATCTAATTCAATCCATTATCCTTGGGGGTCGGGAATAAGCTTGATTTGCTTACTTTCGTAAGAAGAATCGAAGCAAGTCAAGCAAGAAATTGATCGATTTGGGCGGTTGCATCTAAGGCACAGCTATACGAAAGTCACTTGATCATCAACATGTGTTGCTAATGACAAAGCTAAGAGGCCAATGGCCGATAGAAGAGCATTAAGGAACTAGTATTTTCTAGCATTGAGGAACTAGTATTTTCTATCCCCTGCGCGGGATATTTTTCTTTTTATCATGTTATTTTCCCTTTCCCTTAAGATTGTACCCCTTTTGTGCAATTTTTGTAGGCCTTTGTGTCATTTTTGTATACCTATGAAGGGTTTTGGGGATAATGGATTGGCTTTAAAAAGACGTATATTTTCTTCAAAATTCATTAGGCCTAAACCCTTGGCTAAAAAAGGTCACCCAATTAGGATGCATGTTTATTATAATATGCTTGTATAATATAACTGTTTATGTGCTTATACGTGTTATGTTGATTCGAATCAAAGGCGAGTGGATTCAATAACATTTTCCACAGAGCATCTCTAGGCAGAAATATACCCCACTATACAAAAGTCCGACCAAAAGTACTCCAAGTCTCCCAAGTTTCTCAGAAAAGTCCGTAGTCATTCTTAAAACTTCCAAAATGATCGCTACCATTTTAGGAAAGTTAACTTTAGAATTAGAAAATGTCATTATAGTTCGAACTACGTAGGGCCTGATTTCTCCTCCGTGAGATACGTAGGCAGCCTTTCAGCTAGGTTGATATCTCCAAAAGCTCTGTTGTCCTCCACTTTCTTGAAGGAAGAAGAAAAGTTGAACCTTCCTGACAAATTCCACCTATCCATATCATTAAGCAAAATCCTGTTCATTGAAATCCTCGAGTCATCATTACTTTATGGATCAATTTGTATGAGATGAGAAACAATTCTATGTGTTTACTTCCTACCTTATCATCTTGCTTTACTTATTACTAACGGAATCTAATATGTCAGCGTTTAAGTTGTTTTAATTTGCAGGTAATAGAAACTACTCTGTGTTGAAAATGAATAAGAGATTCCCTTCTTGACTATAGCTTTGTTATAGGAAAAGAAAATGACTAGTAGTAAAACTGGACTCTACCAATTATGTTTCAACCCTGTAAGCGATAGTATCGAGGATAGAACAAGGGAAAATATGAGGGAAGCATTTTCCAATACAAACGGGATCATGGAAGATTAATTGGAGAATATATTGTTGAATTGGACCTCTACTCTACTTATGACTCATCACCCGCTGTATAACAGTAACTTAAAACCTGTCATTGTCATGTTATGTCAAGAAGCAAAATAATGAAAGCCCTAGAACAGTCAACAGAAGAGTCAAAGAGTTCGATAATTAAAGAAGCCTACTCTAGAGAAAACCGAGGAGGTTAACTAGGAAGACGATGATTTTATTGGACATTTGATCCTTTGTTCTATCAAGAAAAATGCAATATAAACAGCATGTCATCCATAGCAGTACTTATTTATATCCTAGTAAGATGGATAAGAGTATTTTTAGGGCCATTGTGAGTTTATGTACGAACTACATTTGACTTGAATTCCCAAGAAAGGGATACGTAGGCGGCCTATGTCGGCTTCGATCAACCCCTTAGAATAATTTGTCCCTTCTTTTTATGTACAAACTACATTTGACCTGAATTCCTAAGAAAGGGATACATAGGTGGCCTATGTCGGCTTAGGTCAACCCCTTAAGAAATTTATCCTTTCTTTTATGTATGAACTATGTGATGACCTGAATTCCCAACAAAAGGGATACGTTGGTGGCCTATGTCGGCTTCGATCAACCCATTAGATTTTCTATATATCTTTAGCATAGTATTGAACTATGTTTGACCTGATCCTACTTCAACAGGATATGTAGGCGCCCCAACGGCTCGGTCATATAACCCTAAGAAATGAAGCTGGGGCAAAATTTTCGAGCAGGAATCTTGAAAATTCACTAGATAAGATCAACATCCATCAAAGAGAATGAAGATCAGCAAAGACTTCAGATCCACTCGAGATGATATCATGTCAAAATACTCTAAACTAGGGCAAAAATTTTGAGGGAGGCCACAAAATTTCCACCAAATACTGAATATATTTCAAATTCCCCGGCACCAGAGGTTAAAGCCAAGCTTTTGAAGCCTCCAATTGTGACGAAGTCTAGGTAGACTCAATTTCTGGCTATGATAGAACTATTTGAAGAACCCTCCAATAATGATGATGAGGTTTGGAAATCCTTCGTCAGATATAGTCAAAATCAAGAGCTAGATATTCGTTGAGCTATTACATGGCATGACTGACAGAGATTTTCTAAAGTTTTTATATAAGTTTTTGAAATTATCTTCTAAAAATAAGACTACTTTCAAGAATCTATACAAATCTTTTATTTAGTACTTGCCTAGACATCAATTGGGATGGAGAGTCAGGGGTGGAAGTCCCAACATGACGAAGTACCTGAAAGATGGCAAGGGGCAAATCAAGGATCGAAAGAGGTCAATACAGAGTAGTTTCATTCAAACTAATCATTTTTTATGGATGCAGGGATCGATACACAAAAATGAGTGTTTCTTTCAAAAAATCCCCAAGCAAGTCGGGAGCCATGACAGAGCATATAATGCTTAATAACGGTACTTTTGGTAGCCCAAAAATAGGCTCAACACCCATTTATCGATGACCTTTTGAATTGTCCATCTCATTTCTTGAGATCATGGAGGGCCATTGCATATCATTGCCAAGAGGGCCGTTGCATATCATTGCCAAGAGGGCCATTCATATCATTGCCAAGAGGTCCATTGTATATCATTACCCAGAGAGCCATTGCATAGCATTTCCAAGAGGGCCATTGCATATCATTGCCAAGAGGACTATTACATATCATTTCCAAGAGGGCCATTGCATATCATTGACAAGAGGGCCATTTCATATTATTGCCAAGAGGGCCATTTCATATCATTTCCAAGAGGGCCATTCATATCATAATTATTTTATATCTATTGACACGCAAGACATAAATGCTGGCTTCGAGGATATCATCATTATTTTATATCTGTTGACAGACAAGACATAAATGCTAGCATCGAGGATATCATCATCATTTTATATCTATTGACATGCAAGACATAAATGCTGGTGTTGAGGATATCATCAGTATTTCATATCTGTTGACACGCTAGACACAAACGCTGGCGTCGAGGATATCATCAACATTTCATATCTGTTGACACGTAAGACATAAATGCTGGCGTCGAGGATATCATTAGTATTTTATATCTGTTGACACATGAGACATAAACGTTGGCATCGAGGATATCTCATCATTTTATGTATCAGCATCTGAATGCATCAAAATCACATAATTTAAAGAGATGCCTTTAAGTCGCTATCTAAGGATGAATGATATATAAGATTTCCTAAAAATTGACAATCTGAGGGTCATCTATAAGTCATATTATTTAAAATAGTATAGTGTGAAAGATCACCTATGAGTTGATAGCCTGTAGGTTATCCGTAAGTCACAACAACATCCTAATCGGATAGTGTGCAAGATCACCCAAAAGTTGACAGTTTGGAGGTTATTCATAAGTCGTAACTAAATCCTTACCAGAGAATACGTGAGATTATCAAATTGATACCTCCAAAAGTTCTCTATAAGCCACGTCATATCCAAGATCGATTATGTGTAGGATTACCCAAGGACTAGCAATTTGAGTGATATCTATCAGTCATATTGTATCCAAGGTCGGATGATGTGCAGGAACACCTAAAAGCTAGCAATTGGAGGGATATCTGTAAGCCATCTCTTATCCAAGGTTGGATAATGTGCAGGATTACCTAAAAGCTAGCAATTCAAAGGATATCTGTAAGTTGCCTCGTATCCAACATCAAATAATGCACAAGATTATCCAAAGATTGATAATTTAAGGGAAATTTATCGATAATCGGCTATAACCGGAGAGGTTATCATTTCACATACAACAAGTGATATAGGTAACCAAAAGGGTTACCACACCAGCACAATATTACACGATTACAGGGACTGTTCTGTATAAAGTGTTGCCGGTGTCCAAAAGGGCCACCCCACTTTGAAGACATATTCAATCGACAAATGTCATAATTATACAACAACCAAGATGGTTGTTGTGTTTGTTGTTGCCAGTTATTTCATTCCAAATAGGTACATGGAAGGATGACTTCGCTTCTTAGGCAACAACTCACGCGGAGATATGGTAAAAAAACTATATGCCCCTTTCATAAATTATGTTTAGCACTAACAATTTTATTTGAGATATTTTTGAGAGCATTCGAGAGGATGAAAATCTCAAATAAAACCCACAGGTGTGGACGACTCCAAAAAGGATGCAGCACAATGTGGAACTCTTTCTTAGCAGCAAAACGGGACATAGTCAAGAGAGGGACGTCAAACTCTTCGGATGCGAGCTAAAAGATGATCGCCACCACTATCCAACCACACCCCTGTTAGAAGGCATGCAGGTATTTTGGGATATTCTAATTCTCAGCTTCAACTCTGGGATATTTCTTAACTCATGCCGAGGGTAACCTTATCTTTCTTCCAAATTCGAGTGATAGGACTCCTAGAGTTTTGAAAATTATTCCCAAGTAAATTCTTACCTATGGATGTGAAGAGCTCCACGTTTATGGTTAAGAGGTTATAAGCCTTTTTTCCGCAACTCGATCAACTTGTCACTCATCTTGAGCCAAAGATCGTCTGAAATAAAAGACTATCTTTTCTACCGATTGAGTCGAACCACAAGCAGTTTGATTCCCTGAGTATCGGGGATATGTAGGCTAGGCTCTATATAGAAAATTCGACTGCATCCCAACCTCCCCCTAAATCCCTTCATTCCCCAGCTTCTTAGTTTTATCAAAAACTCCAAAACCGAGAGAGCTGGTGAATTTTCTAAAAAAAATCATGCTTTAAATCAAGATTTATGAACTACAAGTGGCCTGAATTCTAATGTAACCTGGGATATGTAGGAAACCTGATACCAAGGTTCGGCCATAACTATGAAACTCGTGCGAAAACCAACCTCCTCCAGATTTGAATTTGTGGTCGAACAAAAATTAGGAACGTCAACCTCCCTTTGCCCAGGATTACTTACATCCATCCTACCCAAAGGAAGGGGAAAGTTGTTGACACCTAATTTTTGCCCTCCATAATCCAATTTAATTTCGAGTTTCTTCGATTTTCAAATAAAATCACAACAATTATTTTTTCCAAATAAATGCATTTTAAAATAGGTATTTGGGCTAAATTTGTCATTTAAGTGATAATTATATATTTTTGTATTTGCATTTACGAGATTGTATAAATGATGTCATTTAAATGAACATTTTCATCAAAATTGGACTTTAAATTAAGGATTATTTGGAAAATAAATTTAAATAATTAAATCTTGATTTAAATATAATTTACTCTTACAAATAATTTATTTGGAGAAATACTTGTTTGGTTTTATTAAACCAAGAAGCTCGAGATTTAACAAGAGATTAATTCGCATCTAATTTCAATTGAATTTAGTAAATCTATTTAAATTTGGACCTTAATTGAAATCAATTCGGCCATAATTTCAATGCAATTGGTCGACTTAGTTTAATTAGGCTAAATTTTAAATGAAATGGCCTAAAGTCTCTTTCCTTTTGGCTATTTAATAAATAGCCTAAGCTATCCATATCCTAATTTAATTGAGGGTTATTTTAATTTAATCCTCAATTTCCCCAGCCCAACACAACAACCCAACAGTTGTTAACCCAACCCACCAGCCTCTTTTCTTCTAATTAAACCCAACAACCCATTTAAATAGTTGTCTAACCCGGCCCAATAGCATTCTCCTCTCCTCATCTGATAACCACAAATAATACAACATCACAATCTCAAAGGTACGACAACAACAATATCGCCAATCTCAACAGCAACTCAAAGACAACCCATCAACTTGATAACCCGATTCTACCAGCCCCAACCAATCCTTCTTCTCTTCGTACGCGTCTCATGCGACAGTACAACGAAGAAGAATTGTGAATCTTCTAGAAGACGGCTTAGTTAGCCCGTCCAACGTTCAATTCTTTGAATCTCGATATATTTCGTACATGTTCGTACCTACCTATTGAATTTTGATTGGTTTAAGGGAGAGGATTCCATTTCCCCCATTTTCTATTGGATTTCATTCCAAAATATGTGGAAGAAGTCAAAAAAGGGGTACGTTTTGAAGACAAAAAGGAGCTGTTGGGGGGGGGGGGGAGATTTTGGGTTTTGAGTTTTGAAATTTGAATTCCCTTTGGATAAATCCCAAAATTACCCTTGATTTCAACTTGTTCCACATCGTTGAAGCCTTGAAATGAACCCAAGCCTATTCTCTATATAAAGGCTATTTTAAGAGAAAAGACAAAAAAGAAAATTTTCTTTTGGGGTCTCAAAAGGGGAAAAACCTAAGAGCAAAACTAGTTTTTTTTTAGTTAAAAAAGATTTTTTCTTGAAGATCGTTGGCAAATCGAAGTCCCTGAGTTAACGACGATTCTTTTTCGGTGGTGATAGAGTCTAGTGTTAGCTCGTTGCCCCGTTTCGTTGTTCCGAGAGAGGTACACCCCTATTTTTATTTTAATTTTGCTATTTTTTTCTTTTATTCATCACTTTCTTTGTGATTTCATCATAATAAATATTGTTGTTTGCTGGGAACTATTTGCTGTAGAAGCCTCAAAAGGCCATAGGTTTCCATTCTCTGAAAACTGAAGTTCATTATGTTACTATGTCGTATGCGCTAGTACCTTATTTGAAAATTCTTGAAGCTTTGTTATTAGTGTTGAATCCATTTCAGTTCTTTGCTTGACCTGTGAAGATTGCTACACTACTCCTATTCTGTATATTGAGCTCCATTTGAAGAGTTTTATGTTTTCTTTTTGTTTTTGTTTGTTTTGTCCTTTTTTTAGTTGTTGTTCGGGTATTGCTGTTGGATCGGTTTTCTAGATTTTCTATCATAAGTATGAAGTTTGATAAGCTAGGATTCTTTCCTTGGCTTAAAATCAAGGAGCTTTAGGATGCTTGATTTGAAATTGCTTATTTTTTAACGAATCTCGAAAGCAGTTCTCTGTTGCTTTTTAAAGTAAAGTAAAGATGTAGTTTAGGCTAGGCTAAATTTTTCTTTCACTGTTTGCCCATAAAGTACGTAATGTCTAGATTATGTTTTTTTTTTCTTGTTTTATAAGCCTGGTGCAATTAAACCCGTGTTAGTTTAATGAGTTTTCTTTTATCAAAATTTGGTTCACTTTGTCTTAGTTTGTTCTTTGTCGTTGGTTTCATGACATTGTTACCAAACTGATGAATATCAAATATAATTTCATGTTCTGTTGAGCACTGCATCCAGATGTTTCATTAAGTAAAAATTCTCTGCCTATTGAATGAAAATAGTACTATGTTGATATCGATTGGTTGTTATGATGCTGTGTTGTTCATGTTTCGATTGAAATTCTCTGAATTAATTTCAAATGTCTAGATTATGTGTTGTCTTCCTACTTTATAAACTAGGTGCAGTTAGGCATATGTTAAATTAAGGGTATTGCTTCTGCCAAAGGTTGTTCATTTTGCCTTTATGTTTCTTTTTTTTTTCTTGGTTTCACGACATTATTGTTAGACTGATGAATGCCAAATGTGTAATGTTTCGCCAAGCCTTACATCTATATGGTTTCCTGTATGTTGAATGAAATTAATGTATTATCGATATGGATTGAGCTATTGGTCACCATGTTGCAGTGTTCATGTATTGATTAATTTTTTTTTCTAAATTAATTTTCATGTTAGAATATTAAATTAATTATGCGAAGACCATTTAAAAATAGAGAAGCTTTTAGAAAAATTAAAGA
>NW_025869141.1:0-3454 GCF_002878395.1 Capsicum annuum
GAGACTAGAGATTTTGTTTTTATAACATAATAGGTCCAAAATTAATTAATTATGAATATATGATTATTTAAATTGTTAAGCCTTGATTTATACTATTATTCCATTATTACCTTGTTATGACTTGATAATTGTTATTGGGAATTATATATCCCTACTATTGATTGATATGTCAAATTTTTCTAAATGTGAGTTGGATTACGAATTGAGAAATGTGGATGTTGAAGTTGAAGGATGATGGTGTTGTGGTGCATGAAATTGAGCATTAAACCTATGCCCTAGTTGGATGAGAGGCTAACCTTTCTTGAGGAACTAGTGTCCACTTTAGCTATGGATATGAGACAGTTGCATTCTAGAAATATTCCTACAGTTAAGAATCAGTGGAGACATTATCCTGTTGAGGAGGCTACTTGAGAGGTTGAGTCTGACATGCATAGTAGTTATCCTCAGCTCTTTATCGATTCAGGTATTTTTCTTGCCTTAAGTTCAAGGACTAAATAGATTTTTAGTAGTGGATGTTGTAATGACCTGAATTTGTGAATTTTCCTTTTCTATGTGTTTTGACCATTTTTTTCCTTCCCTGCAAATGCTATATGTTATTTTAAGATTTGGGAATGGTTGACATGATTTTCGATGTTATTGAAAATAAGTTATGCTAGTTTATAATTTTTAGAGGCTTGAGAAGTCATATAGTTGACTTCAGTCAACATTTGTTTTTCAAAGTATCGAATGAAAAAACAGACTACGCCAAAAGATCCAAAATGTCGAATATAGGGTTAGTCACAGAGTTGATTCAATTTTGAGACTGTTATATCTCATTTTGACCCTTCGTTTAGAAAATAGTGAAATAGGGTCTTGAGGGTTAATTTTATGACAGCAACACTTTTAAAAAAAGATAACGTCTCCATTAAGTTCGGACTATGCCAATAATGAAAGCAACCTTTTTTTAAGTTCTGATTTTGGTGCGTGCCAACAATGCTCTGAACGGACCCTCAAAATTTGATTGAAACTCTACCAAAATACATGATATATGCAACTACATTGATTTTGATATTCTGGACTCAATAGCATCATCGGATTTAAAAAAAAAAGATCATTTCAACAAATTAACCCCTAGAACCCCTTAAGGCATATTTCACTAGTTTTTCAAATGGAGGATCAAAATGCAAACTGAAGGCTCCAAATTCGAACCAACCCTGCTACTAACCCAAATTCAATGTTCTGGTCTTTACGAAACTATCCAAATTACTATTCGGCACTCAAAATATCGAATATTGACACTATAAAAATTTTAAAGTTCTAAAACGCCTCAAACTCTCCCAAAACCTTCCCGAGGGTATTAGAAACCGCTCCAACCATCCTCACACTCCAAAATTAAGATGTAACAATTTCAGAGAAGGAAAAAATGATCAAAATACATAGAGAGAAAGATTTTGCACTTCAGGTCATTACAGGAGTGGCGTGTAATTTGTTAAATGTCAATATGGTTGGCTTTGAAATTCGAAACCTTTTTCATCAGATCCATAAAAAAGCAATTTGGTGGTTTCATTATATTAGTCAAGTAAGAAAATTAGTTTAAATAATGATAGTTTCAAAATATATTTGTAAGAATCTGTCTTGGAGAAATGATTCAAAAATTTAAAAAGATGATAATTATAAATATGAGAAATGAATTGCCATAATTATAGGGCAATTTTAATAAATTCCACATAAAATTCTAATTATTTTTATATTTACATAAAATCTTAGTTTTTAATTCATTACCGTGACATATAGCTAAGACTCACGATACATCACCATTTAATACATAAGCACCAATAACTAACTCTTAAATATTAATATCACAGAGATACATAAATCTTGTGTATCGGTAGCACAAAAAGCTTTTCGATATATGATTTTTGTACATTTTCAATCAAACACATCTTTCTTATATATCTATAACCTAATATTCAGTAAGACACATAGTTTTTGTACATTTGGTGGAGGATCGCGTAATGTGTCTTCTTGTCCTTTTCTACCAGATACATCATTCTTATGTATCTTCAAACTCTCTTAATAGATACATCAATATTATGTATCTTTATTAACATCATCATTTTCAACCTCCATTTATGAATCTCCAAACTCCAGAATCTTTCATGGCTTGAACGGTCTTGTACGTCGTCGTGGATTTAAGATATAATGGTGCAGGACACCGTAGATTCGAGATCTAATGGTGGGAATTCAAGATATGATTCAATATTTGTATATGAATTATGTATGAATCATTCAAGATCTGTATATACAATTGAAATCTGATGATGAAGGATGCCTCTATGGAGCTCTCTCTTTGACCACTCACAACTATCATTGAAACATATTTTTTTTATTTGTGAGCTCGTTTCACTGTGGACAAGCTCACCGCTGTGTTGGTTTCTTTGAGATCATCAAAGCTCAGGTGGTTTCATCATTGTTGCATCGTGGTTCACTTTGATTTATTGGAGCTACGACTTGAACGAAAGAAGAATTGTATTTTTAATGGAGTTAACAGAAGAAGACTTGAAAGAAACGGAAGAAGAATGTTAATGAAGTTTGTCGATATAAACTGAAACGTGATATTGATCAAGTTGAGAAGAATACGATTGTAGTTTGAAATTGGAAAATTGTTTGATAATGTCCTTGATTTAAGGCGTTGTTTGAGGAGCATTAGGCGTTAAAATAAGGAGGTGGGTTATGTATTTAATAGTTGGAGAGAGAAAGTATGAAAAGAATTTTTTGTAATAAGTTTTGGGAGTTGAGATTTTAAGTAATATTAGTAACTTAAGGTGTAGTTTTAAGTATTTTTTTCATAATTATACATTTGGCACAGTTTATTGGGCTTAGGTTATCTGGGGAGGTGAAGATTATCCAAGAAATTACATGGGATGACCCTTAGTGGGTAGCTTTGGTTTTTTGTCTCCCCATAAGAAAAGTCTTTAAAGACTAGTCTTCCTTCCTTTTTATATATAATCCAAGTATATTTTGCTTTTATACCTCAAGTTTTTTTAAACTTTTCATGCTCAATTGTCTCTCAACTTCTATTTTTATTTTCTTTTTTTCTTTTTTTTCTTTCTTGTTTTAATTCATTTGTCTCAATCTTTATTTTTCTCAAATATTATGTATTTCTTCATTTCTCTTTTTTCCTTTTTTTAATTCATTTGTCTCAACCTTTATCATTCTTTTATTTTTTTTATCATTTCACTTTTATTTTTTTTATTTTTCTTAAACTTTGTTTTTATTTTTTTGGACTCATTTTTGGTTTTCTTAATCTTTATTTTTTTCTTTTTTCCTTTATTTATTCCTTTTGTTTTTTTCTCTTTTTATTAACCTTTATTTTTCTTCTATTTTTATTTCTTTTTTTTTCTTCTCTCTATTTTTTTCTTCACTTTTTTCTTTTTTTCTCAACTTCTATTATATTTTACTAATAAATAGACAG
>NW_025869142.1:0-5783 GCF_002878395.1 Capsicum annuum
ATATATTGGTACGAGGACTGGAAATGATCTAGGGGTATTGATGCACCCCCAGCTACTTGGAAAGAGTTCAAAGAGGCATTTCTTGATCATTATCTTCCATTCGAGATTTGCCAGGCCCGTGCAGATCAGTTTTTAAATCTTCATCAGGGGAATATGAGTGTGAGGGAGTACAGTCTCCAATTTAATTCCTTGTTGAGATATGCTCCTAATGTTTTAGCTACTATGGATGACAAAGTTCATCAATATTTGGATAGGCTAGATCCATATCTAGTTAGAGATTGTACTTTTGCCACTTTTAACAAAGATATGGACATAGCAGGATCCAAGCTTTTGCACCAAAAATGGAAGATCAAAGGCAGAGGAGAAGAACACAGGAATTAGAAAGAGGATATTCCAAGAGGACCAGATCTATAGGGCAGTTCATGGCATCCCAAGGAGGGTTCAAACCACAGTTTTCTGCTAGACCACCTAGGCCATTATCTTCTTATTCTGTAGCTAGTACCTCACCACAGTTCCAAGGGTCCAGAGGAAATAAATTTGGGCACAAAAGTGAGAGTCAAAGTTCGCGAATAGTGGGGTACCAAGGGCAAGGGAACATGAGCCAATCGAGACCTCCTCGAGAGCGATGTAATAAATATGGAAGGTATCATTCGGGCGCATGTCTGCTGGGGACCAATGTTTTCTTTTGATGTTGTATGTAGGGGCATATGATGAGGGAATGCCTATGAAGGGACATAGGGGGTATGGCACGACCTACGAGGTCATTTGTTGCATTATCATCATCGATGCCTTATTCAGGAAGGGGTGCACAACCAATGGGTCGTGTTAGAGGTGATAGAGGAGCCACGAGTTCTAGCGGGGCTCAAAATCATACGTATGCTCTAGCGGATTGATAGAATTTAGAGGCTTTCCCAGATGTGGTTACGGGTACGTTGTCTATCTTTTCTTTCGATTTATATGCCTTAATTGATCCCGGTTCTATATTATCTTATGTTACTCCATTGGTTGCTGGAAAGTTTGAAAGAATACCCGAACTGTTAGTTAATCCATTTGAAGTGTCCACAATGGTTGGGGAATCTGTTATAGCTATAAGGGTTTACCGAAATTGCATAGTAACTGTTTGTGGTCGTGATACGATGGTTGATCTTATGGAGTTAGAAATGGTGGATTTTGATGTTATAATGTGTATGGACTGGTTGGCGTCTTGTTATTTCATAATTGATTGCTACACGTAAAAGGTATATTTCCATTTTCCAAATGAATCAGTCCTTGAATGGAAAGGTGAAATTAGCGCGCCAAGAGGTAGGTTTATTTCTTATTTTAAGGTAAGAAGAATGATTTCCAAGGGATACATATATCATTTAGTTAGAGTAAGGGATACAGAAGCAGAGCCACCAACTCTTCACGCCGTTCCGGTGGTAAATGAATTTTCTGATGTATTTCCTGAAGATCTTCCAGGTTTGCCTCCTGAACAAGAAGTAGAGTTTGGTATTGATGTAATACCAGGCACCAAACCAATCTCTATTCCTCTGTATAGAATCGCCCCAGCAAAATTACAAGAATTGAAAGAGGAATTGAAAGATTTGCTAGAGAAGGGATTCATAAGGCCTAGTATGTCCCCCTGGGAAGCACCAGTGTTATTTGTGCGCAAAAAGGATGGCTCACTGAGGATGTTTATTGATTATCGATAATTGAATAAGGTGACTATTAAGAATAAATATCCTCTCCGAAGAATTGATGATTTATTTGATCAGTTACAGGGCGCCAAGTGCTTTTCTAAGATTGATTTGAGGTCAGGTTACCAACAAGTGAGGGTCAAAGAGAAGGATATACCCAAGACAGCTTTCCGAACACGTTATAGTCATTATGAGTTTCTAGTTATGTCATTTGGGCTAATAAATGCACCCGCAGCTTTTATGGATTTGATGAATAAGGTGTTTAAGCCATTCCTGGATGTATTTGTGATAGTTTTTATAGATGATATTCTAGTTTGTTCTAGATCAGAAGAGGACCATGCCAATCACTTATGATAGGCATTGCAGACTCTTCGTGATTGTAAGCTTTATGCAAAGTTCTCTAAATGTGAGTTTTGGTTAAAATCGGTGGCATTTTTGGGTCATATTGTATCTAGTGAAGGGATAAAGGTTGATGCTCAAAAGATAGAAGCTGTGAAGAACTGGCCAAGGCCTACAACGCCTATGGAGATTCGTAGTTTTCTCGGGTTGGCCGGTTATTATAGAGGGTTTGTTAAAGGTTTTTCTTCCGTTTCAGCACCCTTAACCAAGCTAACCCTTAAAGCATCCAAATTCCAAACGAATGATGCCTGTTAGAAGAGTTTTCAAGATTTAAAGAACAAGTTGATTTCTACACCCGTGTTGGTACTTCCAGAAGGCACCAAAGGGTATACAGTGTATTGTGATGCTTCCAGAATTGGTTTAGGATCTGTATTGATGCAGCATGGTAAGGTAATAGTGTATGCTTCTAGACAATTGCGGCCATATGAGAAAAATTATCCTACACACGATCTTGAGCTGGCAGCAGTTATTTTTTCTTTAAAGAAATGGCGCCACTACTTATATGGGGTTCATGTTGATATATATACTAACCATAAGAGCTTGCAATATATTTTTAATCAGAAAGATCTAAATTTAAGGCAGCGGAGATGGCTTGAACTATTAAAGGACTATGATATTGATATCTTGTACCATCCAGGGAAAGCAAATGTGGTAGCTGATGCGTTAAGTCATAAGGCTATGATGGCGCCTATAGAAAGGCAAGGGATGATTAAAGATCTTCACCAGTTAGCTAGTTTGGGAATTTGCCTTCTTGAAACTTCGGATAAAGAGCTTATAATACATAATACTGCGAAATCTTCATTAGTAGCTGAAGTGAAAGAGAAACAATATGCATATCCTATTTTACTACAACTTAAGGAGAACGTTTAGATTGGTGCGACCAAGGCATTTGAGCTTACGCGAGAAGGATTACTTCAGTACCAAAACCGATTGTGCGTGCCGGATGTAGATGGGCTAAGAAAGAAGATTTTGACAGAGGCACATTGTTCAAGATATTCTATTAATCTAGGATCAACCAAAATGTATCAAGATTTGAAAGATATGTATTGCCGGAATGACATGAAGAAGAGCATTGCAGAATTTGTAACTGAATGTCCAAATTATCAAAGAGTTAAAGTTGAGCACCAAAAACCCGGAGGTTATATGCAATGCATTGATCTTCCAAGCTGGAAGTGGGACATGATCAACATGGATTTCGTTAGTGGTTTACCTCGTACATCCCAGAAGTTTGATTCTATATGGGTGATTGTTGATAGGCTTACCAAATCCGCACATTTCCTACCAGTTAGGACCACTTACACAGTTGAAGAGTATGCGAAGTTGTACATTAAAAAGATAGTCCGATTACATGGAGTGCCAATCTCTATTATATCAGATCGGGGAACCCAATTTACCACAAACTTTTATAAGTCTTTTCAGAGGTGTTTAGAAACACAAATGAAGTTGAGTACAGCTTTTCACCCTCAAATAGATGGACAAGCAGAACGTACCATCCAAACACTTGAAGATATGCTACGAGCTTGTGTAATAGATTTTAAGGGCAATTGGGATGATCATTTACCTCTTATTGAGTTTGCCTACAATAATAGCTATCATTCAAGTATCAAAATGGCACCATATAAAGCTTTATATGGAAGGAAGTGTAGATCACCAATAGGACGGTTCGAAGTGGGTGAAACTCTTTTGTTCAGACCGAATCTTGTTTATCAAGCCATAGAGAAGGTTAAAGTAATTCAGCAACGACTGAAAATAGCCCAAAGTCAACACAAGTCATATGCGGATAGTAGAAGGAGAGGGCTAGAGTTTTCTATAGGTGATTGGGTATTTTTGAAGGTATCACCAATAAAAGGGGTAATGAGATTTGGCAAGAATGGAAGTTGAGTCCACGTTATATAGGCCCGTATAAGATCACTCGAAGGTTTGGACAAGTTGTATATGAATTAAAGCTACCCCAAGAGCTCTCATCAGTACATCCGGTATTTCATGTATCAATGCTTTGAAAGTGCATTGGAGATCCATCACATATCACTTCTACTAAGGATGTGCAAATTGCGGAAGATCTTAACTATGAGGAAGTGCCTATTGCTATTCTAGATCGCCAAGTCAAGAAGATGAGAAATAAAGAGATAGCATCGGTGAAAGTACGTTGGAGAAATCGTCAAAGGGAAGAGATTACATGGGAAGCTGAGGAAGCAATGAAATTTAAGTACCCTCATTTGTTGAAAGATGAAGAGGAAGTTCAAGAAACGGAGTTAGAACATTAACAAGTAAGTTTTTTTTTATATATGCATAGTATTTATGTGATGATGTGAATGTTAATGATACACTTGAACTTGTTTTGGTTGAATATCTACGCTAACATTCGAGGAAGAATGTTCTAAAGGGGAGAAGGATGTAACAAAGTATCTAATACCCCGTATTCAAGTACGTGTATTGGCGTATTCAAGTACATGTATTGGTCTTATTTATATGAAATTAATTTTTTTAATTATATTATTTATACTGGAATTTACCCGTCGATGGTTCCATGCGAAGGTTATTGAATAAGCTTTCCAACGATATAAAGATTTTCAAAAATGGATAGGTTTCGGATATAATCGGGCGCTTTCAAAACTATAAAATGGTGGCCGGGATATTTGGGAATAGTAAATGTGCAGGAAAATTTCCTGCACACAAACTACTGAGGCCAGCCAATTTTTTTTGTCAAATTCGAATGATCATAACTCTCTTAATATAATGAAATGGGAGAGATGCGACATATGAAAAGAAACATCTTTGAGTCTTCTTTCCAATGCAATTGGTTTCATCCAAATCCAACGTATGAGTAAGGAGTTATAATCATTTTACTTCAGCCTCTCAAAATAGATATTTAGGGTCAACTTCGAACGACCATAACTCCTTGTACAGGACGAACTTGGTGGCCTAATTTATATGAAATGAAATCCCTTTGAAATATATTTCCAACGATACAAATTTCACCCAAATCCAATATCGGAGTAAAGAGTTATGGTCCATCTACTTTAGCTTATCAAAACGGTCCACCA
Source organism: Capsicum annuum (assembly GCF_002878395.1). Classification (NCBI taxonomy): domain Eukaryota; kingdom Viridiplantae; phylum Streptophyta; class Magnoliopsida; order Solanales; family Solanaceae; genus Capsicum; species Capsicum annuum. The sequence continues at coordinate 5,120 of NW_025869142.1, forward strand.
AAGGACAGATTTGGCATTATTTAAATTTTAAAGGCATTTTGGTCATTTTCTATTATATTATGGACGGGAATATGTGTATATATACATGTATATGAGCTCAAAAACTCATTTTCATCATCAATCATTGATAAAGAACAAACCCTAGCCAAATTTGACCTTTAAATTACTTTTGATTCAACCGTAGAAATTCCAAAGTAATCTGATAATTGCGTTTGTCATCTCGAGAGCTTCGAACGACACCTATTATTTGTGAAAATAGGATTGCATAATCAAGAGGTGAATTATAAGGTATGAATATGGTTTGCCTTGTTATTTTCCATATGTATATGTGTGATAGAGAATTATATGTATTGGTTGTTATTGAAAGGTGCTGGAAATAGGGTTATGGACTATTTTGCATGGTTTGGTTGTATTGAATTGTGGAAGGTGGATATGGTAATTGAGTTATGGAAGGTGGATATGGTGATATACTATTGAATTGATGATTATTTATGTCTATGGCTCAATTTGGTTTAATGGATTGGTTGGTAGGATAAATGAATCCAAACTTGATGTTGGAGGATGTTGTATGAATATGCATGGCATGTGAATATAATTGGAGTATAAGAGGGTTAAATTGACACCCTGTATGGTGTAATTAAGGCTTACTACTCAACCACTAGTT